>NW_024037869.1:0-148052 GCF_016077235.1 Cyprinodon tularosa
GGGGGGAAAGGGACACGATAATTCTCTTTATACATGGATCCCTGTGTGATCCAGCGTTCCCTCAAGGAGAAAGGGAGTTTTTCAACAATTGGATTCACGCCCTTGCTGTGTCTAAATACATGAGTCCAGGTAAGAATCCCTCATTCTTTGCAGCTTCAAACTCTCTTAACAAGTCGGACAACTCTCTGAGTTTTGTAGTGTCTTTGTTAGAAATGGTTGGAAAAACAGTCCAATTTTCTCATTAGAGCATTTTCAATCACTTCTGGACTTCCATAATTTCCTCCAAGCGTTCCCAACACCATAAACACACTGCTCTGGGATTATTAACATGTACTGACCTTATTCGCTTGGCTTGGGCTGAAGACTCTGGCCCGAGCCATTTGACAGCAGGTTGAGTTCCTCCTGATTTTGACAGGTTTAACTCCCTTGTAGTGCTAGGAATGATGCTTTCCAAGCCCAGTAGTTTTCTGGGCTGTCATCAAAGGCAAGGAGCCCAGAGGTCACCATCTCTCTTCTCATGAGATAATGGGCTGCTAAGTCAGGGGTTTGAGGTGTAAAGGTGGAATATTTATGACACTGAGTAGGAGGAGAGGCTGGATGCATAGCTGTGTGTTCCCTTTGGTACCCAGGAGAAACAGGTGAATATTTCTGCTGTGGAAGAAAGGCCTTTGGGCCCGGGGGAGGTTCGAATCGTTTCCTTTTAAAGGTCCTGGGCTCATTTTCCCTACTAAGGGACTCATGGTGAGAACCTAGAGCTTTTTCACTAAGGGTCCTGGTTTGTAGAGTTACTTCATGTAAAACTGGCAGATGGGGCACTATATTCTCAAGCTCCTGTGGAGCCTGTGTGTCAAATTGCTGAGTTTCTATGTAGTCTCTGGTGCGTATTTTTGGATCATCAACAGTGAGCTTTTTTAACTCACTGAGAGAATTCAATTCAATTCAATTCAATTCAGTTTATTTATATAGCGCCAAATTCACAACACATGTCATCTCAAGGCACTTTACAGTTCAACCAGATCATACAGTCAAATTGATACAAAGTTTTCTATCTAAGGAAAACCAGTTGATTGCATTGACTCATTGACTCAAATACAATCCCCCACACTAAGCATGCTTGTAGCGACAGTGGAGAGGAAAAACTCCCTTTTAACAGGAAGAAACCTCCAGCAGAACCAGGCTCAGTGTGAGCGGCCATCTGCCGAGGCCGACTGGGGTTCAAGGAGACAAAAGCAGAGATACAAAAAGCAGCTGTAAAAGGCGGCCCCGTCCAGGAAACACACAGCCAGGCAGACGAGCTCCAAGGCAGCTCCCATGCCAGAGGACGAAGAGAGCACATCCACTCAGTCACGGTCAGAGAAACAGGACCACACTGGAAAACAGGCTGATCTCCAACATCTATAAACAAGGGTGTTGATAGAAGCAGCACAGCTGATGTTTCTTTCCAGGATGACGTCACAGCCAAACAGGAACAGACGAGGCAAAGCTACTCTGAGGAAAAGCAGAGAGAGCAGAAGGTTAGAGATTGAACTAACAGATTCTGCAGAATAGGAGAACAGAGAGAGAATGAAGCAGAATGATGAAATGGGGGTCCCTATGTCCTCCAAAAGTCTAAGCCTATAGCAGCATAACTATAGAGATAGCTCAGGATAACCTGAGCCACCCTAACTATAAGCTTTATCAAAAAGGAAAGTTTTAAGCCTAGCCTTAAAAGTAGACAGGGTGTCTGCCTCACGGACTAAAACTGGTAGTTGGTTCCACAGGAGAGGAGCCTGATAACTAAAAGATCTGCCTCCCATTCTACTTTTAGAAATTCTAGGAACCATTAGTAAACCTGCAGATTGAGAGCGAAGTGCTCTGTTAGGAACATAAGGAACAATCAGATCTCTGATATCAGATGGAGCTTGGCCATTTAAGGCTTTATATGTGAGAAGGAGGATTTTAAATTCTATTCTTGATTTAACAGGAAGCCAATGAAGAGAAGCCAGGATAGGCGAGATATGATCTCTCTTTTTAATTTTCATTAGAACTCTGGCTGCAGCATTTTGATCAGCTGAAGGCTTTTAACTACAGCTTGTGGACTTCCTGATAGTAAAGAATTACAATAGTCCAGCCTTGAAGTAACAAATGCATGGACTAGTTTCTCAGCATCACCCCTGGACAGGATATTTCTAATTTTTGTAATGTTCCTCAGATGAAAGAAGGAAATTCTAGAAACCTCTTTGATGTGGGATTTAAATTACAGGTCCTGATCAAAAATAACACCAAGATTTTTTACTTTATTATCTGAAATCAGTTTAATCCCATCCAAATGAAGTGACTGGCTAATCAGTTTCTTTTTCAGAGACTCTGGTCCAAAGACTATAACTTCTGTTTTGTCTGCATTCAGAAGCAGAAAGTTAAGAGTCATCCAGGTTTTTATGTCTTCAAGACATGCCTGTAATCTATGTAATGGGTTAGCTTCATCTGGATTTATAGACAGATATAGCTGGGTATCATCAGCGTACAATCATTTTCAATATTTTCTAGTTCTGCTGCTGCTTCTTCAAATATTGCTGCCTCTTTAGATGCTGCAGTTGCTTCCTTTTCTTGCTTTAACACATGAAGCCTTGCCTCTATTGAAGCCTTTTCTTTCATCATGGCTGCTTCCTTTTCGGCAAAGGACACTTTAATTAAAGCTGCTTCAGCCTTAGCTCTGGCCCTTGTAGCAGCAGCGCTGACTGATGTCCGAGTTGAACTTCGGGACTTGTGTGAATCTGAGACTCTTGACCTCGTCTCCTCATGAGACTGTTCTTCATCTTTATTTTTGCTGCTCATCTTGCAAAGCTTTGCTGTTCACAGTTGTTAAATTGCTGTATCCCGCTGAGTGGTCAACATTTTACTATTCTGTCCTGGCTGACAGATAGCGAACAAACGAGAGAGCCAGTAGCTGTGATTGAGGCTGCTTTACTGAATCTTCTCTACGGGATCTTATCAGCAATTGGTCTGAGGTGGGGGAAATGTTGGGCGCACTCAGGAGTTGGGATCTCTGATCAGTCATCAGGAAGATGGTTGCACTCCAATAAAGTGGGAAGTTTCACCTTAATTTTCTCATCAAGTGATTCCACTATGATGTTACTCGCCTTTCTCCCCGCAGTCTCTATTGTGCCAGAACATGTTTTTAGAGTGTAGGGCAATGAACTGCTGTTGATGTCTAATAGACTGAGGAACTCTGACTTTACTAGAGACCGATTGCTCTGGTCATCGAGCACAGCATACACTCGATGAGACTTAGATGGATGGTCGGCATGGAAAACATTCACTAAGCAGATTTTTGAACAGGACCTGGGGTTCGGGGGACCACCGCATATCTCTTTGCATTTGGAAGTGACCATAGGGGGTGTAACATCTTCAGTCTCCCCACTTTGCTTGACCTCAGATGAATGTTGAGCCTGACCACCAAACGACCATGGAGCTGGACCAGGATGCATCACTGAGGTATGTTTCTCACTTTCACATTCTATACATTTAAGCTTGGTCTTGCAGTCTTTAGCTATATGGTTAGTGCTAGCACAACATCGAAAACAGATTGAATGCTCATGTAAGTATGCTTTCCTCTCATCAAAATGTTTCCCTCTGAACCCGCGACATTTTGACAGCGGGTGAGGTTTGTTATGTATTGGACATTGTTTGTCCGGCTCCTCTTTCACAGGGTTGTGAGTGTTACTGTTTTCAGAAGTAACATCAGTTTTCCTAACTGTCACAGCTGATTTTGCAAAGTATTTCTGTGTTTTTTCAACGCTACTTTGACTGGAGGTAGGAAACGCATTAAATGCAAAACTGGGATCATTGCGTGTCCTAGCCTGAGTACAGACAAAGTCCACAAAAAAACTGAATGGTGGGAAAGGGACACGATAATTCTCTTTATACATGGATCCCTGTGTGATCCAGCGTTCCCTCAAGGAGAAAGGGAGTTTTTCAACAATTGGATTCACGCCCCTTGCTGTGTCTAAATACATGAGTCCAGGTAAGAATCCCTCATTCTTTGCAGCTTCTAACTCTCTTAACAAGTCGGACAACTCTCTGAGTTTTGTAGTGTCTTTGTTAGAAATGGTTGGAAAACAGTCCAATTTTCTCATTAGAGCATTTTCAATCACTTCTGGACTTCCATATATTTCCTCCAAGCGTTCCCACACCATAAACACACCTGCTCTGGGATTATTAACATGTACTGACCTTATTCGCTTGGCTTGGGCTGAAGACTCTGGCCCGAGCCATTTGACCAGCAGGTTGAGTTCCTCCTGATGTGACAGGTTTAACTCCCTTGTAGCTGCTAGGAATGATGCTTTCCAAGCCCAGTAGTTTTCTGGGCTGTCATCAAAGGCAAGGAGCCCAGAGGTCACCATCTCTCTTCTCATGAGATAATGGGCTGCTAAGTCAGGGGTTTGAGGTGTAAAGGTGGAATATTTATGACACTGAGTAGGAGGAGAGGCTGGATGCATAGCTGTGTGTTCCCTTTGGTACCCAGGAGAAACAGGTGAATATTTCTGCTGTGGAAGAAAGGCCTTTGGGCCCGGGGGAGGTTCGAATCGTTTCCTTTTAAAGGTCCTGGGCTCATTTTCCCTACTAAGGGACTCATGGTGAGAACCTAGAGCTTTTTCACTAAGGGTCCTGGTTTGTAGAGTTACTTCATGTAAAACTGGCAGATGGGGCACTATATTCTCAAGCTCCTGTGGAGCCTGTGTGTCAAATTGCTGAGTTTCTATGTAGTCTCTGGTGCGTATTTTTGGATCATCAACAGTGAGCTTTTTTAACTCACTGAGAGAATTCAATTCAATTCAATTCAATTCAGTTTATTTATATAGCGCCAAATTCACAACACATGTCATCTCAAGGCACTTTACAGTTCAACCAGATCATACAGTCAAATTGATACAAAGTTTTCTATCTAAGGAAAACCAGTTGATTGCATTGACTCATTGACTCAAATACAATCCCCCACACTAAGCATGCTTGTAGCGACAGTGGAGAGGAAAAACTCCCTTTTAACAGGAAGAAACCTCCAGCAGAACCAGGCTCAGTGTGAGCGGCCATCTGCCGAGGCCGACTGGGGTTCAAGGAGACAAAAGCAGAGATACAAAAAGCAGCTGTAAAAGGCGGCCCCGTCCAGGAAACACACAGCCAGGCAGACGAGCTCCAAGGCAGCTCCCATGCCAGAGGACGAAGAGAGCACATCCACTCAGTCACGGTCAGAGAAACAGGACCACACTGGAAAACAGGCTGATCTCCAACATCTATAAACAAGGGTGTTGATAGAAGCAGCACAGCTGATGTTTCTTTCCAGGATGACGTCACAGCCAAACAGGAACAGACGAGGCAAAGCTACTCTGAGGAAAAGCAGAGAGAGCAGAAGGTTAGAGATTGAACTAACAGATTCTGCAGAATAGGAGAACAGAGAGAGAATGAAGCAGAATGATGAAATGGGGGTCCCTATGTCCTCCAAAAGTCTAAGCCTATAGCAGCATAACTATAGAGATAGCTCAGGATAACCTGAGCCACCCTAACTATAAGCTTTATCAAAAAGGAAAGTTTTAAGCCTAGCCTTAAAAGTAGACAGGGTGTCTGCCTCACGGACTAAAACTGGTAGTTGGTTCCACAGGAGAGGAGCCTGATAACTAAAAGATCTGCCTCCCATTCTACTTTTAGAAATTCTAGGAACCATTAGTAAACCTGCAGATTGAGAGCGAAGTGCTCTGTTAGGAACATAAGGAACAATCAGATCTCTGATATCAGATGGAGCTTGGCCATTTAAGGCTTTATATGTGAGAAGGAGGATTTTAAATTCTATTCTTGATTTAACAGGAAGCCAATGAAGAGAAGCCAGGATAGGCGAGATATGATCTCTCTTTTTAATTTTCATTAGAACTCTGGCTGCAGCATTTTGGATCAGCTGAAGGCTTTTAACTACAGCTTGTGGACTTCCTGATAGTAAAGAATTACAATAGTCCAGCCTTGAAGTAACAAATGCATGGACTAGTTTCTCAGCATCACCCCTGGACAGGATATTTCTAATTTTTGTAATGTTCCTCAGATGAAAGAAGGAAATTCTAGAAACCTCTTTGATGTGGGATTTAAATTACAGGTCCTGATCAAAAATAACACCAAGATTTTTTACTTTATTATCTGAAATCAGTTTAATCCCATCCAAATGAAGTGACTGGCTAATCAGTTTCTTTTTCAGAGACTCTGGTCCAAAGACTATAACTTCTGTTTTGTCTGCATTCAGAAGCAGAAAGTTAAGAGTCATCCAGGTTTTTATGTCTTCAAGACATGCCTGTAATCTATGTAATGGGTTAGCTTCATCTGGATTTATAGACAGATATAGCTGGGTATCATCAGCGTACAATCATTTTCAATATTTTCTAGTTCTGCTGCTGCTTCTTCAAATATTGCTGCCTCTTTAGATGCTGCAGTTGCTTCCTTTTCTTGCTTTAACACATGAAGCCTTGCCTCTATTGAAGCCTTTTCTTTCATCATGGCTGCTTCCTTTTCGGCAAAGGACACTTTAATTAAAGCTGCTTCAGCCTTAGCTCTGGCCCTTGTAGCAGCAGCGCTGACTGATGTCCGAGTTGAACTTCGGGACTTGTGTGAATCTGAGACTCTTGACCTCGTCTCCTCATGAGACTGTTCTTCATCTTTATTTTTGCTGCTCATCTTGCAAAGCTTTGCTGTTCACAGTTGTTAAATTGCTGTATCCCGCTGAGTGGTCAACATTTTACTATTCTGTCCTGGCTGACAGATAGCGAACAAACGAGAGAGCCAGTAGCTGTGATTGAGGCTGCTTTACTGAATCTTCTCTACGGGATCTTATCAGCAATTGGTCTGAGGTGGGGGAAATGTTGGGCGCACTCAGGAGTTGGGATCTCTGATCAGTCATCAGGAAGATGGTTGCACTCCAATAAAGTGGGAAGTTTCACCTTAATTTTCTCATCAAGTGATTCCACTATGATGTTACTCGCCTTTCTCCCCGCAGTCTCTATTGTGCCAGAACATGTTTTTAGAGTGTAGGGCAATGAACTGCTGTTGATGTCTAATAGACTGAGGAACTCTGACTTTACTAGAGACCGATTGCTCTGGTCATCGAGCACAGCATACACTCGATGAGACTTAGATGGATGGTCGGCATGGAAAACATTCACTAAGCAGATTTTTGAACAGGACCTGGGGTTCGGGGGACCACCGCATATCTCTTTGCATTTGGAAGTGACCATAGGGGGTGTAACATCTTCAGTCTCCCCACTTTGCTTGACCTCAGATGAATGTTGAGCCTGACCACCAAACGACCATGGAGCTGGACCAGGATGCATCACTGAGGTATGTTTCTCACTTTCACATTCTATACATTTAAGCTTGGTCTTGCAGTCTTTAGCTATATGGTTAGTGCTAGCACAACATCGAAAACAGATTGAATGCTCATGTAAGTATGCTTTCCTCTCATCAAAATGTTTCCCTCTGAACCCGCGACATTTTGACAGCGGGTGAGGTTTGTTATGTATTGGACATTGTTTGTCCGGCTCCTCTTTCACAGGGTTGTGAGTGTTACTGTTTTCAGAAGTAACATCAGTTTTCCTAACTGTCACAGCTGATTTTGCAAAGTATTTCTGTGTTTTTTCAACGCTACATTGACTGGAGGTAGGAAACGCATTAAATGCAAAACTGGGATCATTGCGTGTCCTAGCCTGAGTACAGACAAAGTCCACAAAAAAACTGAATGGTGGGAAAGGGACACGATAATTCTCTTTATACATGGATCCCTGTGTGATCCAGCGTTCCCTCAAGGAGAAAGGGAGTTTTTCAACAATTGGATTCACGCCCCTTGCTGTGTCTAAATACATGAGTCCAGGTAAGAATCCCTCATTCTTTGCAGCTTCTAACTCTCTTAACAAGTCGGACAACTCTCTGAGTTTTGTAGTGTCTTTGTTAGAAATGGTTGGAAAACAGTCCAATTTTCTCATTAGAGCATTTTCAATCACTTCTGGACTTCCATATATTTCCTCCAAGCGTTCCCACACCATAAACACACCTGCTCTGGGATTATTAACATGTACTGACCTTATTCGCTTGGCTTGGGCTGAAGACTCTGGCCCGAGCCATTTGACCAGCAGGTTGAGTTCCTCCTGATGTGACAGGTTTAACTCCCTTGTAGCTGCTAGGAATGATGCTTTCCAAGCCCAGTAGTTTTCTGGGCTGTCATCAAAGGCAAGGAGCCCAGAGGTCACCATCTCTCTTCTCATGAGATAATGGGCTGCTAAGTCAGGGGTTTGAGGTGTAAAGGTGGAATATTTATGACACTGAGTAGGAGGAGAGGCTGGATGCATAGCTGTGTGTTCCCTTTGGTACCCAGGAGAAACAGGTGAATATTTCTGCTGTGGAAGAAAGGCCTTTGGGCCCGGGGGAGGTTCGAATCGTTTCCTTTTAAAGGTCCTGGGCTCATTTTCCCTACTAAGGGACTCATGGTGAGAACCTAGAGCTTTTTCACTAAGGGTCCTGGTTTGTAGAGTTACTTCATGTAAAACTGGTAGATGGGGCACTATATTCTCAAGCTCCTGTGGAGCCTGTGTGTCAAATTGCTGAGTTTCTATGTAGTCTCTGGTGCGTATTTTTGGATCATCAACAGTGAGCTTTTTTAACTCACTGAGAGAATTCAATTCAATTCAATTCAATTCAGTTTATTTATATAGCGCCAAATTCACAACACATGTCATCTCAAGGCACTTTACAGTTCAACCAGATCATACAGTCAAATTGATACAAAGTTTTCTATCTAAGGAAAACCAGTTGATTGCATTGACTCATTGACTCAAATACAATCCCCCACACTAAGCATGCTTGTAGCGACAGTGGAGAGGAAAAACTCCCTTTTAACAGGAAGAAACCTCCAGCAGAACCAGGCTCAGTGTGAGCGGCCATCTGCCGAGGCCGACTGGGGTTCAAGGAGACAAAAGCAGAGATACAAAAAGCAGCTGTAAAAGGCGGCCCCGTCCAGGAAACACACAGCCAGGCAGACGAGCTCCAAGGCAGCTCCCATGCCAGAGGACGAAGAGAGCACATCCACTCAGTCACGGTCAGAGAAACAGGACCACACTGGAAAACAGGCTGATCTCCAACATCTATAAACAAGGGTGTTGATAGAAGCAGCACAGCTGATGTTTCTTTCCAGGATGACGTCACAGCCAAACAGGAACAGACGAGGCAAAGCTACTCTGAGGAAAAGCAGAGAGAGCAGAAGGTTAGAGATTGAACTAACAGATTCTGCAGAATAGGAGAACAGAGAGAGAATGAAGCAGAATGATGAAATGGGGGTCCCTATGTCCTCCAAAAGTCTAAGCCTATAGCAGCATAACTATAGAGATAGCTCAGGATAACCTGAGCCACCCTAACTATAAGCTTTATCAAAAAGGAAAGTTTTAAGCCTAGCCTTAAAAGTAGACAGGGTGTCTGCCTCACGGACTAAAACTGGTAGTTGGTTCCACAGGAGAGGAGCCTGATAACTAAAAGATCTGCCTCCCATTCTACTTTTAGAAATTCTAGGAACCATTAGTAAACCTGCAGATTGAGAGCGAAGTGCTCTGTTAGGAACATAAGGAACAATCAGATCTCTGATATCAGATGGAGCTTGGCCATTTAAGGCTTTATATGTGAGAAGGAGGATTTTAAATTCTATTCTTGATTTAACAGGAAGCCAATGAAGAGAAGCCAGGATAGGCGAGATATGATCTCTCTTTTTAATTTTCATTAGAACTCTGGCTGCAGCATTTTGGATCAGCTGAAGGCTTTTAACTACAGCTTGTGGACTTCCTGATAGTAAAGAATTACAATAGTCCAGCCTTGAAGTAACAAATGCATGGACTAGTTTCTCAGCATCACCCCTGGACAGGATATTTCTAATTTTTGTAATGTTCCTCAGATGAAAGAAGGAAATTCTAGAAACCTCTTTGATGTGGGATTTAAATTACAGGTCCTGATCAAAAATAACACCAAGATTTTTTACTTTATTATCTGAAATCAGTTTAATCCCATCCAAATGAAGTGACTGGCTAATCAGTTTCTTTTTCAGAGACTCTGGTCCAAAGACTATAACTTCTGTTTTGTCTGCATTCAGAAGCAGAAAGTTAAGAGTCATCCAGGTTTT
This sequence comes from Cyprinodon tularosa, assembly GCF_016077235.1. Taxonomy (NCBI): domain Eukaryota; kingdom Metazoa; phylum Chordata; class Actinopteri; order Cyprinodontiformes; family Cyprinodontidae; genus Cyprinodon; species Cyprinodon tularosa. The sequence continues at coordinate 10,169 of NW_024037869.1, forward strand.
TATGTCTTCAAGACATGCCTGTAATCTATGTAATGGGTTAGCTTCATCTGGATTTATAGACAGATATAGCTGGGTATCATCAGCGTACAATCATTTTCAATATTTTCTAGTTCTGCTGCTGCTTCTTCAAATATTGCTGCCTCTTTAGATGCTGCAGTTGCTTCCTTTTCTTGCTTTAACACATGAAGCCTTGCCTCTATTGAAGCCTTTTCTTTCATCATGGCTGCTTCCTTTTCGGCAAAGGACACTTTAATTAAAGCTGCTTCAGCCTTAGCTCTGGCCCTTGTAGCAGCAGCGCTGACTGATGTCCGAGTTGAACTTCGGGACTTGTGTGAATCTGAGACTCTTGACCTCGTCTCCTCATGAGACTGTTCTTCATCTTTATTTTTGCTGCTCATCTTGCAAAGCTTTGCTGTTCACAGTTGTTAAATTGCTGTATCCCGCTGAGTGGTCAACATTTTACTATTCTGTCCTGGCTGACAGATAGCGAACAAACGAGAGAGCCAGTAGCTGTGATTGAGGCTGCTTTACTGAATCTTCTCAGTTATTTTTTGTAAAACTGCAATACAAATGAAATATACAGTGTGTTACAATTTAGATTTAACAGTTCCAATTCTATTAAACACATAAGACAGAATTGTAAAGAAAAATGCAGCACATTCAACAATACAACAAATAAGAAGCTCAAAAACGAACTGAAATTAGCATCCTGACTAGCCTCATGCTAGCGATTAGCTTCGCGATTAGCGTTAGCATTTTTAGCAGGGTTTAAACTTAAAAAAGAGCTCCCTCAAACAATCTAAAATAATACAGCTGGGTAGGAAACAACTACAAGAACTGACTATACATATACTCACTGTTGGTTCCGCTCCAAGATTTAAACAACTTAATCTGTGGTTTAGCATGAAGTGCTGTATGTATAAACACTGGAAAGGCCTGCTCAATAGAACTGCAGTAAAATAAAAACACCACAAGGGGGCTACTAATAAAACTGACAGGAGCCAGAACAACTTACATGCATAAATCAAGCGGAACACTATGGCCATGGGCGTAGGTTTGCATAGGGACCATAGGGACATGTCCCTACCAAAATTTTGAACCGACCTAATTGTCCCTTCCAATAATTGGATGTGAGCAACATGTTTATAATTTACAGCAGTAGTTGTTGCAGCAGTGTCTTCTTTTCCTCTCGCAGCTCCTCTGCCTGGTCTCTCCTGTCCCTTTCACGCAGCAGCGCATGGAACTGTGCTGCGCTGTTTAACTCAACTCTCATTGGTTGTTCTGCCTTAGGTTCCGCCTTCTCTCTCTCTGATTGGCTGTTTTCTAGTCCTGGTGTGCTTGGAGCACAACATTGAAAATTTATTCACACTAGAATGCTGCGGTTACTACAATAAATATTAGGCTACAAAACTAGTCCCAATTAAAAAAAATGAATATCATGTACACTAAAAAACAAAAACCTTTTTTTTCTTTTATAAAGCGAAATATTCTGAGTCAGCCAGGAGTTCTGAAGACACAAAATGGGCAAATAAAGGCAGTAAGCCATCAACATTTCTAATTCTTATCCACAGCCAACTAAAAAAGAAAAAGTGAGTGTTTCCTTTTAACCGATATTTAGTTGCTATTACTGGTTTCATTTTTTGATGACTCTTTGAGAAAGTTCAGGTATAATTATTAGCAGGTGTTATTTCTCTTATAGAGTACAACAACAAGAAATGGGGCCTAAACATCTGCTGTTTTTCGTTTAAAAAGCATAATTAGGGTTCCACATAATAATAGTTCTATTTTATTGACTATTTATACTTCTAGAAATAGGATAAAGACAAGAACAAACAGAGGAAGAATATTAACATTGATTTTATCTTACATAGATTTCCACACAGTCTATAAGTAAATTAGTACAAACATTAATGTCTGGTAAAAATGCTTGAATCTGGCTGTTTATTTTGGATAATGTTAAATTACAGATAAGATAGTGTTATTGTCTTTTATAATTGTTAAAAATGATTTTATATTTGAATACGGTACAATTAGGCTCATTCTTAGTGTTGTGTTTGTAGATGATGCCACTAAAAAAGAAAATACAGTAAGGAGCTATTTAAACAGTCAGACAGTAAGCAATATAGGACAATGATAAAAGGTTGTGTTACATTTAATCCTTTACTATTAAAAACACAGTTATACATTATATGATTATAGGAAACACAGATATCCAGTAATAATGATGCAGGGCAGCTTGTAGGTGAAGCAGCTGCCCTTCAGTGCTTCAGGTGATGTCTAAATAAACCAGGTGAAACTAAAATATTTCTTATATATATATATATATATATATATATATATATATATATATATATATATATATATATATATATATATATATATATATATATATATATATATATATATATATATATATATATATATTGTATTTTTACAATTTTGGTATGATTACTGATCTAAGTGGATTGTTCTGTAGGGGAAAGGGACATTTTACATTGATATTATGTTTTAAAGTCTATATTCTCCAGTTAATGATTAATCACATACTAAATTAGTTGACTATTATTGAAATAATCAATTAATACGATTAATTTTTTCAGCCCTAGATAAAATAGATTAAATGGGCTATACAGAGTAACTACAGCCCAGATATTCAACTTTTATAGTGAAGTTAATATTTTAATGAATGTATTATTTTGCTTGATACAGAGAGAGCATAGTAGGTAAAATATAAGAGTGGGGTTTAACTCTGCACATATATCTTCAAAAGAAAATACTGTATTTACCTTCTCTATTAGTCATGCAAATGAAACCATTTACAAAGTGGAAAACAGTCCTAATTCCACATTCATCAGAGCCTGTGATACTTCAAACATTGATAAACAGCATCTAATGAGTGTAGTGCTTATAAAAATTTTTATTAATGTAGCAAAATGATGCTTTTCTCTTTTAACAATGAATTCGTCTTATCAGCACGGATGCTCACATCGGGCATTAAAAAGGGCACGCATATTGCAGCACCAATGACACCAGACCAATAATGTCCCCACCAAAGTTCAAATCAAACCTACGCCCTTGACTATGGCGATAGCCCTACTGCTCCACTTGGGCTCTTTTTGGCATCAAGACAATTATTCTTATTGCCACATTGCCAGACAGGACACTGTTAAAAAAAAAAAGAAAAAAATTATATAATTTAATATGTCCAGATGAATCCTAACAAAGATCAGAATTACATTAAATGGAGGTTAAATTATCCTGCTGTATTAGAAGTGTAGTTAGGTGTGGGAAAAAGAAGGCAGATACTTAAGAGTGTAATGGGATTTGTGATCCTCTAGACCTTACAAAACTTAAAATGACTCACACCTTTGACCCCTACATTAAGTTGTGACACAGGACATAAAGCCTACTCACTGTATATAAAAATGAACCACCTACACCACCTACTTTTCTTTATCAAATATTTTTTTTACGTCAAAAAGAGAATATCTTACTCCTATGTGTTTCGATTTTCTTTGCAAACAGGAATCCCCCCACCTAAAAAAAATGCTCACATGGTTCTCAACTCCATTGACTCTGATTTCCACAAATAGAAATAAATGTAAAAAGAATGCACCAAATATAGGAAATAGACACAATATTTTATTATTAAATTTAGCATGAATGTGAAGGTATGAAAATGGCCCAATCAAAACCTTCCAAGACACAGTGTCCCCCCAAAACCACAGGCTGAAGAGGGATAGCATTAGTATGAAAAACTATTGAAAATGCCCTCAGTAACTCTAGAGGAGATGCAGAGATCCACAACTCTTATCTTAAAGTGTGTTGACCTGGCTACTGTTAGTCATGTAGTCCACAAATACAGACAAGTACGACAAAAAGCCAACACAAGGACTGTTTCACAATTTATTGGTGAACGCGTCTTCATCCTAAATCAGTGTGGCTGCATCATGATGCTGTGAGAGTTCAAAGTTGGGACAGAGGCTCGTTCTGATCCTGGACTCCCAGAAGAAAACATGTTAAAGCCTGCAAAAGACTTCAGATACAGGAGAAGATTCCCCTTCTAGCAGGAAAATCACGATTATTAATCGCACACAAAGCCAGAGCTGTAAAGGAATGGTTTAAATCTCAACATATTGAGGTTAAAATGACTCAAAGTTCAACCTAAATTGCATTTAAGCTCAGAAGCAAATGTGAGAGTTTTGTTCCCAGATGTTTTTCAATCAGTAGGACTGATTGAGGTATTGAGTGAGAGAAAAAATCCAGATCCCTATAATTAAATTAACACATCTAACAACAAGTGCCTCTACCAGCCGTAATCTCATTCTACAAAGGTTGATTTATACTGGTGAACACTTTTCAAATTTGTGCATTAGCATTATTATTATTTCTTTATTGTGTTACAGTAATGCATTACTTTGTGTTGACCTGTTCCATTAAATACCAATTGAATATGTCAAATTAGTTTTTGTTCTTGTGGGAAAATGTTGAAAAATTTCATTAGGCTTTATTTTCAAAGCTCTATATTTGGTGTGAGCATGTCACACCCTACAAGTGTGAGAAGTTCATTTGCGACTTCAAACAGCTGCTCATAAAACAGGAAACCTTTGAAAGGTTTCATCATGTCTTCATCTGCACTTCTGCAGGAAAAATCTGAGCTTGATTTAACTCCAAGAAAAGCCCCCAATAGATAAACAGACTATGAGTAAAAGTTACAATTCATTGAAGGTCTTTGTTTCTGTTCTGATCGCAAGATATAATACATACAAATATGAGAAACATTAGCTTAACTGATTTAGAATCAAGACTGAAAAGTTTTGTGGAAATTTTAACAATTTATTTCAGAAATAACTTCAATCTTTTTTGTGTTTAAAATGTTGCCAGTCAAATCTGAAAACAAAAAATCATGTGGTATCTAGATTTACCACCTATGACAGTGCAAAACAGGTACCACCAACCGAGGTGCTGACGTGTTTGAACAGAGGGGTTTGAGGTCGTTTCTCAGAAACATGTAAGAAAGATGAGGTGCGTGGTTAAAGCGAAAAAAAACAAACTGATGTGAGGGGAGGGAGTGTGAAAACGATGCCCACAAAGACTGAGACAATCGCAAAGAACACACAAAAGCATGAAGAGTCTGACGTCATCACCTCAACATGATGCTGCACATAAATACCACAAACAGGGTTCATCACCTGCTGTTGGCTCAGATCTTTCAGATGAAACTCAAAATGTCGGTGAAGATCCTGTTTGTTGGGCTTTTCCTGCTGGCGGTGTGTCGATGCATCCACTCCTCTGCAGGTAGTTGTTCCTTGACTTATGTCTGCATTTCTTCCAGGGCAGGTTTTATTGACTTACTTGTTTATTTTTTTATTATTGTTTTTTTTTTAATAACTTTTTTAGTTGAAACCTCTCCCTATAACAGAACCAGGAAGCGAACAGATAAAGAGCTGATATAGTTGCAGTTAATCAATGAGACTAAAACAGGCAATATATAAAATAGGCAAAATGATCTGCTTTGATGTATGTACTACTTTGTGCAATTATTTCAGTAGTAGCATTAACATTTTTTTTTCATTTATCTAGAATGGAAAGATTAAGGCGACTCAGCAGTATTCTAGAGTCAGGTGACTGATGTTTGAAACATAGAGGGGTTAAAAAAAACAGACAAAATAAGACATTAAAGGAAAAATTACAACGTGAAAAATTAAGTGTACAGTTATTAAAACTTGTATTCTGATATTAAATAAATTTGCTGCTGATAAGCGTGATTTTTATCTAAGAATTAAAACACCAACAGACTTTATAAATGAACTGTGCAAAACAGCTTGGATCTAAACACTGCTGGGAGGAAAGATCTGCAGTAACACCTCTCAGAGCACCTAAGGTGCAGCAGCCTGCAGATGACGGATGTCTTCGGCTCTTTAAACTATGATTTTAAAAGCAGATGCAATAACATTTAACCCTCTAACAGAAGTTCTGTCAGCAGTTTTTAACGACTTTCCCCAAAATGTTTACTTAGACAGGTGAGATATTTCTAAAGTCTGGCTTCCCTAGGAGTTATTTGCCGATGGTATGTTCCTCAATCAATCAGCCATACCCACAGTACGGTAAGATACAGATGTTTTGTGTTTGGATGTATGGAATTTGTTCTCTGGTGATCCCTGACCACAGAAATATGCCAATCAGGCAATTTTTCTGACTATCCCATACCAGGGTCTGATGGCTGCCTCCAGCATTCATTGTGTGAGAGGCAGTCTGGACATGTCCCCGCTCCATTGCAGCACAACACAGAGATGCACAAAATGATTCAGGGACACCAATAGATCCATTATGTCTTACTCAAACTGGCACAGCTCAGCTGCAGTGCAACAACGGAAAAAATACTTAGAAAGCAATGATAAAGACATTTAATTAAGATAGAAGGTACAATTTATCAATCAAAGTAATCCCATCAGATGGGCCAGACTGAGTCTGGTTCTACTAGAACTTTATTTCCAGATCCAAGTTCCGGGACTTTTTTGTTCATTTCCATTGATCCAATCTGGTTTCTTCTCCAATTCCTTCCCAGCTCACTATCCCACTGGAAAGAATCGTCCGTGTTGTTTCAGCGTCACCAGGAATGACCTTAGCAGTAAAGTTGTCGGGACTTTTTTCTATGACACACATGCCAGACGTCCCTGCGTGAGGGCAGTAATGTAAGTTAACTCTTGGTTTCTTAAACTAATTAACGCAACATAGAATTTAACATGTTTACTTCTATGCCCAGTTTCAACACGGAGAAAGGACCGATATGTGTTGATAACAATGAGCAATGGGTAAAAAAATGTAAGTTTTCTTTTTTAAACCACAATCCATGAAAAACTTTAAGATTTATAAATTAATTTTGTTCATTTTTCTCTGTGCTTTTTGTCCTTTAGTAATTGAGAGTCTTAAGAAGAAGAAATAAAGCATCTTCACCACTCAGAGCAAATACTTTGCCGCGTCTTGTGAACTCTCCCTGGGAAAAATACTTTAGACGTTTTACCCTGATACTTACGGAGGACCGATACAGTTTAAATACAATAAAAGAGTAAAACTATTTATCCAGCTATTTATCATGTCTATTTCCTGTCTTCTACACAAAATAAACATTCTAACTTTTTGCCTTTGTTTTTTATCGCATACTCTTGCATTTTTTCCCAAATGGGATCTATTTCCTACACAAATGCTTAGTGAATTTTTACTGTTAAATACTTTTTAACTGAAATGGTAAAATGTGGAAAACAGTTTAATCTGCTTTGTTGATCAATTACATTCAAAAAGGAAAATTATTATTCTTTTGGTGATCATAAAAATATAAAAATAATTTTTTTCCCTTGCTTTATTTGAAGGATGTTTTGCAGCCTTGCTGTAAAACAAATGTTGAAAATGACATAGGAGTACTTTGATGAAAAAATATCATTCAGATCATTTTTAAACCAAATCTTTAATGCAAAATATGAAGAAAGGTAAAGAAAAAAATTAACACTGAAGGTAAACTTTTGCTGGTACTCTACTGTCATCTTATGGCCACAACTGGTACAAAAAGGTTTAACTGGCACTGGATCCTCCTGAGCATCTGTGGCCGCCTGCTTTTAATAAAATGAAAATATAAAAATATGTTAGGTAATTTCTATAATCCTAAAAAAAAGTACTGTTAAAGAAAAAGATTAAACAACCAGGATAATCAAAAAAATAAATAAATAAAATGTATTAGATCCTGCAGAAAGATTACCGCCTGTATAAAATGAGACATTTGTTTACCATAAAGTGTAAATCATATCTGAACACTCTGCATGAACTATCTTGCATCTTTATGATTTAAAGCCTTTACAACCTGTATGGGAATTAGAAGAAAACCAAAATTAACAAGGTTTTCAAAAAGTTTGCAAAAAGAGCAAAAGGAAGAGGTAAGTATAGTAAAAACAGTTTTTTAAGCAAGTATAAATCATTAGTCAAACTATTTAAATCTTCAGGTGTTACTTTATACTGACGAGCTGGAGTAAAACCATGATATCCTCAAACTGCAAAGTGATCACAACATTTATACAAACCATTTTTTATAGTATTATTTTAATTTTACTCATAATGGTTTTCATAAAATCCTCCATAGGAATATAATGCCTAATGGTTTGAATAGAAATCATATTTTTTTCAAGTTTTACAATGAGGAAATGGTCGAATTTTTACATAGAAGGAATTCATATATTCTCTTAAAAAGAACGTTCAATTTATATATACATTTTTTTTATAAATAAAGCTTTTAGTTTGAAAAAAAAAGTATAGAACACAATAGAAAATCCCTTTATTGTCCCACAATGGGGAAATTCTGGTGTTTACAGCAACAAAAGGATTATAGAAAAAATGGTCACACAAATGTGGACCTTAGAAAAGAATAACATAATAGTGTAGAGTTAAAAGATAAACAATAAAATACTGTATTGTAAAGTGTTTCAACAACATAAAACTGTGCACCTGGAGAATAAATACAAAATATGCAGCTATGGACATTTTTACAGTAATGGATATGTGAAAATAGCAGCAACATCAGAGATGTGCAGAATGACAGCAGCAGGTTATTTAACTGACTACGGTAGAAACCGTATAAAATCATTATGAATGTAACAACTTACTGAGGTTATTGGGAACAGTGGTGGTCATAGAGTATTACAGCTGCTGGGAGGAAGGATCTGTGAAAAAGCTCCCTGGTGCATTTAGGGTGCAGCAGTCTGTCACTGAAGGAGCTCTCCAGTTCAGCACCAGCTTAATGCATGGGATGGAAAACATTATCCATCTCTTAACATCAGGCTCGGACTGGGAACGAGTTTCGGCCCTGGCATTTTTCCATCTACACCGGCCCGCCAACCAGAGGAATAGAACTATAAACAGTCTGTCAACATAGCGCAATGAACCCCACCTTTTAGCGCAAATGAGCCGAACCTAGTTCAGCTCATCTACTTAAGCAAAACCTGTGAGCCCAAGTCAACATGTCCCAGTGGGCAAAATTAAAAACCAAACAGCCTACCCTGACGCTGTCTTGATCACGGGACTTTTTGCAAGTTGCAATCTACTCCAGATTCCACTTTAATCCACACGGTTTAACACATCCGGACAGCATTGTCAGCAAGCCATGGATTATGTTTGCATTGCTAATTCACATTAGAATCATTAGCCTTTAGATGCAAAACCCCATCATGCATCGCAACATATTTTTGCAAAATATTTAAACATAAATTTGCCAAATATAAAAGGAACATCGTAGTTTGGTTTAAAGAAAGCATTTTAGTTTTATTATAATTTAGTCTGTTGCAAGGATTTTACAGTTTGAACAAATAGAAAATTACACCATATGCCAACCGTCACAAGGATGTGCATGACAGGGAAAGGTTATATACACTGCATGCATCATTTAAGTAGTTAACATTGTATTACTTCTTGATCTCCTTGAGTTATTGTCAGGTAGTTGCTTTGGCCAGAGAGTAAGTGTGTAAGTGTCGCGGGCTGGTATGATTTAAGGAGGGCCGGCCCTTGCACGCCGAAATTAGGATCGGCCCACTGGGTAAATGACCGATATCACAGATTACCAGTCCAAGCCTGCCTCACATCATCCAATCACAGAGCTGGCCTTCCCGATCAGCTTATCCAGCCGTCAGATAAGCCACTGCTCCATAGAAAATGGCCGATGCCACAGCAGAGTCATAGAAGGTCCTTAGGAGCGCCCCCTGCACTCTGAAAACCTTAGTTTCCTCAGCAGGAAGAGTCTGCTCTAACCTTTCTTACACAGAGACTCAGTGTTGTGAGTCCAGTCCAGTTGTTATTCAGATGAATACCTAGGTACTTATAAGAGTCCACTCTCTCAATATCCCTTCCCTGGATGTTCACCATTCTAACAATGCGCTTGTTTAGGAATAACACATATATTTGTATTAATCAAACAAAATAAACCTTTTTTTAACCCTGATTTTTAATGGTATGAGCCCCAGTTATTTAGAAAAACAAATTGGTTGGCCTTTTGTAAAGTTAGTTAAAACTAACTGGATTGTAGAAATAGGTAGTTTTATAATAAACCAAAAAGGACGGTGAAGAAGTTAACTCAGCAGTCATCTCCTCATAATCCAGCCTGCTGATATATTACTGTTTAAATCAACAAGCTTTACAGGTCTCAGGTATTTCTTTTCTTCTTTAACCTGTCCGTGCACTGCCGTGTTGAAATACTGCAAAGTCCTGAGTAAATATTTTCTCTCCAACCAGAACAGTTGAAGACATTCAGAGTTTCAGAGTGTTTATCAGCGCAGCAGCTTGCCCAACAGTGGACCTTTCAGTCTCTAAAAGACTACATAGAGTTGATTTAAAACCTCCATTGCTGCTAAATGAAACAGTTTTAGGTGTATTTCAACATCTGTTCCTTAAGAATCTTTATAATACAAAGTTTAATGTTGCCAAACATGACCAGGTTCAGTACAGTCAATATAGTCAGTGTATAAGGTACAGATCATGTTTGTGTTGAATCAGTTCTGGAGGTTTGTTCTGTTTAAACCTAAAACGTGATTTTGAAATACTATTACATTATACATTTGACCCCTTGTCTATTCCAAAACCTTATAGGTTACCTTTCTGGAGCTTAACAGGTTTGACCTCGAAGAGCAATTTCCAAAATTTCCCAGTTAGATTCTAGGAATCTTACTGATTACTTTCCTATAATTAACCAGCTGCTTCCCTGTGGTAGTTTCATAAAGTTATGAGATCATGCCAAGAAAGAACCAGAGAATATTCCAGGAAGTTTCTGGAAAAATCCTGATAAGATCCAGGATCAAGCTAGGCTTTACAAAAAAATAAGCAGTAACAACCTGAAGGGTAACTTCTTCAAGTCGCAGTAAAGTCTTATATATATTTTAAAGTGCTTTAAAACATGACAAGAGTTTTTCCAGTCATAAAATGGGTCATACTTTGCTCACATTAACACCAGTGTATTTAAAGATATTTAAACTCTTTTGTATTTATTAAAAAATGCTATTTGCATCCCTAAGATATCACCTGATAGAAATATTTTCATACATTCACTTTGTTTTATAAGTCCTGTTGATAGTTAGTAAATCAGTGGAATCTAAATGTCTAAATCCAGGTTCAAACTGGTGAACTATCAGCTGCTCTAGTGAGAAAATTGGGCTTTAATTAAAGTATTTGCATGGCCAGAAAATATGAAATACAGTCATTTATAATAATAATAATCAGGCTAATGAGGTTTACAAAGAAAAGTGTCAATAGAAAGAACTCTAGGTGTTCGGTACATACTGTAATATATCCAAAAAAATCATTATTTTGATAAATACTGATCTTGGTTTTTTCCATCTATCCATTAATTTTCTGTCACACTACTGGTGCCTATCTCCAGCTGTCTACGGGCGAGAGGCGGGGTCCATCCTGGACAGGTCGTCAGTCCATCACAGGGCAACACAGAGACAAACAGGACAAACAACCATTTACACACACACTAATACATACAAGGAGAATTTAGAGAAGCCAATTAACCTAACAGTCATGTTTTTGGACTGTAGGAGGAAGCCGGAGTACCCAGAGAGAACCCACGCATGCTCAGGGAGAACATGCAAACTCCATGCAGAAAGACCCCAGAACAGGAATCAAGCACGGAACCTTCTTGCTGCAAGGCAGCAGTGCTACCCACTGCTCCACTAAGCAGCCCCAACTTATTTTTTTTTATTTCATTAGTTTTTTAACTTAATAAAAATTTTGTGTAAGAATTACATGAATAACACAGTGTATAAAAGGTAGGATTAGCGCACCATAATATAAACAATCTAAAATATTTATGTAAAATTCCCCCAATATTGAGGATATTTTAAGAAATTTTAGACAAAGGAAACCAAAAAAACAAAAAGCAAAAAGTAAATATCACCTCAACTATTTCATAGGTGAATCCGTTTTAGTTTACTTTGTCTTAAATTTTAAATACTGAATGTCTGAAATTATCTGAAAAAGGCTGAATAGAAAGTCTAATTTTTATTAAACAATGTTTAAAGAAATGAACACTTGACAAGATTCAGTCTAACTATCAGTCACCAGCTTGCAAATCTTAAAAAATGACAAAGATAGTAGCTTTTATTATGTTAAAGAAAATACATTAAAGAAAAAAGGCCATAAATAAATTAAAATCCACTTGAACTCTATATGACAGTTTTAATAAACCAAAAAGAAAAAGATGCTTACAGTTGTATATAAAATCTTACATATATTCATACATTCATATTTAATCTCATGCAGAAATTCAACCAGGAATGTTTCCGTTCGGCTGCTCAGAAATAAATTCTGTTAAAGGTCAAATTCATTATTTGCTCCTGAGATTAGAAAAAGAAAAAAATATTCCGCTTTTATTGAAATCAATATGAACACAGATAACTCACTCAAATTCAGTTAAATAAGGATTTTAAACTTGAGAAATTATATAAAACAACCTCATGAGGCAATTCTTGATGATCTATAGATTTGGTAATTAATAAATCCCCAAATTAACTCAAACATGACATTAAACATTGCTATATAGCTGCAGCCTTCTGCCATTGCTTCACAATAGAAGATGTATGTTTGCATCATCAGGATAGATGTTACAATAATCTTTATTGCTGCAATGGTGTTATAATTCAATATATTCTGTGAAATGTTTCTTTACCTCCCAACTCCTTAAGATGCTGCAGGATTTTTTTTAGGGACAGGGTTGTTCAAAGGCGGAGTTGGTGTGGATTATTTCCTTCCCTCCTGCTCAGTTTGACAAAAAAGGGAGCTGCTTTTACAGATCGTACATAAAACGGCCATTAGGAGGAGTATTTCCTTAGATGCAAGGAAAATACTGCATGAGGCTCAATTGCCTAAAGGGCATTTGGTTATGAGTCAGAAACATTAAAGTTACATTATTTTTATTACAAGGATACAACATAGTTGGACCAGCAATCATTTATGACACTTTGGTGAAATAGTTGCTTCTTTAAAGGCTTCAGAAGGCCCCATCTGTGGGTTCAAAAAGGCAGCAGGAGTTAAACATCTGTGGGTCCCTGGATAAACAGATAACATGCCTAAGCAGAAATCTCCTCTGCTTTATGAAACACGTAATAACGACAAATGTTTCAAGAGGAGTTCTTTACTACAGCAAGGTGTCTGCATGTCCATTTTATCTCCGAGCGGAAAGATGGAAACCATGAGGAGGCTGAATTGCATTGGAGAGAAAAACCCAGACGGATTTCTAAAGTTGACCAAACTGAACTCAGGCAGTAAGACCTGAGTCCTCACTCAGCAGAAAACTGGAAACTCTCACCTACATGTGATGTTCAGCTCCTTTCACAGCCAGCAGGATCCCTGTACCAAAAGCCTGGAAGTACACTGGAAAAAATCCAAATCTAGAAGTAATTTTTTCTTAAAATAAGTGCATTTGTTCTTGAATTAAGAAGGTAAAAGACACATTTTGCCCAATGGAACAAGACAATGTACATTTTAAATAAGAAAACACAATTGCATTGTCTTATTACAAGTGCATTTTATCTAAATATCTTATTTTAAGAGTAAAAATACTAATTTCATTGGGTAATCATCTCATTTACCTACTCAAAATAAGGGTAAATACGCTTAATTCAATTACTTTTTTACTTATTTCTAGATAATTTTTCCAGTGTATAATCAGAATTAAGCGTAATATTTCCCTCCAGACTACTTGGATCTGTTGAAAGGATCAGTCTATGTCTCATCTTACCACATTTTGAAGTAAAAGTCCTGATGGAGTTTAGCAAACTTGACAGGTTTATGTTTGTGATGGTAGGACAGAAAGTATATCTGAAGTTGGGATCTAAAAGTTGTAATTGTGTCATTCTTTAGGATATTTCTCTAACAGTGAGTTAATTTACACAATCAGCTCTCATCCTTAGCCATTTCTTTACTCTAAAAGATACTCTGACTGATCCAAATGACATGTTTTCCTGTCTTGCCCATTTTGAAGAACAGCTATAAGCTTCCCATCACAGGTAGAACCAAAGAAGGAGGAAGCTATGAATTAAGGCACCAAGTATTGGGAAAAAAAATCGATTTTCTCAATGTACTGTACGTTTTTTCTTCTCCATTGGTTGAATATTTTCTAAATAAAGGTTGGGTCTTTCTATTATTTTAGAAAGAGATTAGTGTTACAGTTAAAGATGAATTAATTTGAAAATGTTTCACACATTTCTGACAGTGGAGTTACTCTGTTTGGAACCTAAGCTTTAAATTAAAGCTAGAAGCTGTAATGTCCAGGTGATGATGATCCTTTTAAACACATTTCTCAGGCTTTAAAATGGGCCGATCTCATGTTCTATTGTATTTTTTTATCATCCGACTGCAACAAAAAATAAAAATACTTGAACAGGTTTAAATCTGTTTGGCAGAAGCTGTGCTTTTTTAACTCGTGTGAGTCAGCTTTCAGCTTCCTCTGCTCAGAATAGGGTGGTTTCAGTTTAAATGATGAAGATGGTTTCAGTTTTTAGCCTAGGTCTGGTCAGAGCATAGTGGTTTCAGTCTGCAGGATGGACTGGGCTCGTGCGTTCCTGGGAAGCTGCAGAAAGTTGTCGGTACCGTTGTGGTTTGCAGACATGCTCCGGAGCCTGTAATCCCGCCAAACGCAGCGCTTCAGGGATAAACTCCTCCATGTCCTCCTCACCTCGGCCTGAACCTGAGGAGAACAGAGCTGACTTATGCAGGATCACTGATCAAATATTGACTGAAAGATGTCTGTGGTCATGAGGGCTCACCTCGCTGTTGAGAAAACAGTAGAGGACAGCTACGATTAGACCCTGGAAGACAAACACAGAGAGTTGGACATCTTTCAGACCTAATGATGTTAGCCTCTAGAGCCTGGATGGGTTTTCTGTTTGCTGTGTCTCATTGTTATATGGTGAAGGTCACTCGTCTTCTGCTTTAATAACTTATTTCATTCATTTTAGTCTATTCAATGCTCAGATCCACACTCTCCAGATGTTTTAAGGTTTAATTTAACTTCCATTTGGGATTGATGCTGTTCTTTTTAATTGAACTGAACTAAAAAATTTCATCAGAAATTCTTTAAGTAATGTATATAGAAATGATTGGCCAATCAGATCCTAGCTTTAGTTTTTTCCTGTACAGTACTATTTTTATTTAACCTTAATTTAACCATTAAAAAAAAAAAATCCATTAAAACCAAATTCTCTTTCAATTATGAACTGGCCAACAGTTTGAAAAAGTGCCTCGAAGAAACACAAAGAAACCTAAAAGAAATTATAGTTTCCAAATAAAATGAAATAAACACCTACTGACAAAACACAAATAAATGCAATACTAATTAAAATACAGCAAAGTAATTCCTGTATGACAGAACATTATGAAAACATCCAAACTGTAGCATGCTGTGTTTAGGAACCCTGGAAGGCTCGGACTGGGAACAATTTTCGGCCCAGGCGTTTTTCCATCTACACCGGCCCTGGAGTTATTTACTGTCACAGGTAGGAACTTCGGCCGGAGAGTAAGTGTTGGGGCCGGTATGATTTAAGGAGGGCTGGTCCTCGCATGCTATAATTAGGCCCTGCCACCAGGCATATGCCCAGTATATCAGATTACCAGTCCGAGCCTGAACCCTGGGATTAATAATCCAGAATCACTTGGTAAATCCCCTGTATGGACAGAAAATAAATTAGATTTTGTCAAACTGAATCTGCATAATAATAATATATTTATAATAATAATAATTAAAAATCATTGATCTCACAATAGACAAATTCCCCTGGGGAACAGTGGGCTGCCATGGCGCATCGCCTGGGGAGCAATCGGGTTTAAGGGTTTTGCTCATAGACCCAGAGTGCAGGCTGAGGGGATTGAACCAGGTACTTGTAACCTTCTCAGAGCACAAGAGCACTGCTCTAAGCACAAGACCAGCACTCCCCCATTTGTGTGATTTCACATTTCAAGCAGTGTTCGGAAACTAGATTTAAATGTTTGCTATACTTATACATGCTGATGTTCCTTTTAAGTCCATTTCCTTTCACATTTAAACAATAATAGACTAACAAAAACAACAACAGCTGGACAATTAGAGTCTCTGCTGGATTTAAGATGAGCTGAAAGTATGAGGAAGATGTGTTTAAAGGTGGATCAGTATTGTGTTTTATTATTTCTTAATTCCTCTCTTAGTGCTCTTAGGGCTGGATTTATCAAGATCCAATTTTGCGTGCAGTAATTTACGCTCGCAAACTGGAATTTTGCGCGAGGGGCTGAACCATGGTTTGCGGGTGATTTAACAAGAGTGATTGCGTAACTGGTGGCAGGTGCAAAACTGTTGGAGACGCCCTATTTAAATGATGGTTTTGCGCGTTTTGTGGTTTGCGGCAAAGTAGTTTATAGTTTGTACAAACTAGTGCATTAAGAAATTTAAATCTTACAGTGACCCCCAACAAATATATATATATATATATATATATATAAAGAAAAAACTTTGGTAACCTTTATTCCCTAAGGTGGTATGTGGCTGAATTTCTACTTCACTGCAGTAAAAAAACAAAAAAAAAAAAAAAAAACAGGTGTTTTGTATTGGCCTGTAGAAAAATGCACATACCAAATGGCTCACAAGAAGTGACTGTGGATCCCCGCAGCATTGGCATGTTGCTCCACAGGCGCAGGGGGAGAACCCCGACCCCGTCGGACAGCACTTCTGAAAAACGAGATTGGGAGATCCCAGCTCTCGCTGCAACCGTACGCTGGAATGACCCAGATGCAAAAAAGTGCAATGTTGCAAGGAGTTTAGAAATATCTGGTATTGCGTGGGTCCTCCTTGCGGCTGGCTCCAAATCCATTCGGAGTTCCCCCAACAGCTCCAAAATGGCAATGCTGGATAAACGACATGTTTTGATGATCGTTTCCTCGTTCATTCCAAAAATATTCACACGGAGTGAAAAAATGCGTTCTCTGCGTCTCCTTGCTTCATTTCGACGTCTCCTTCTTGCGACAATAACCGCTGCCATGTGTGCGCAATTACGCATACAGACCATTTGCACCTTCTTTTGAAACGTGTTAAATATAGAGTCAGATACCGTTAGCCAAATTGCTTTCAGGTTTAATAAATCACTTTGCGAGTGCTAAATTAATATATTTACATGTTCTCCTCCCACAAGACGCACTTTTGCGTGTAAACGCCCCATATTGCATATTCATTGCAGAAAAAGTACTAAATGGATAAGAGGCGCTATTTAGCACGTTTTAAAGACCAAATCCTTTTAGCGCGCTGTTGATAGATCAGTTTGTACATTTTTTAGCGTGCGCAGTGAAATAGCTCACGTTTTAATACACGCAAACCTTTGATAGATCCGGCCCAAAGTTGTTTTATTAATAGTTATTTGCTTTCTGCTGCCATATATGTTTTGCTGTTGGTAACATGTAAGCAAATGCTTCTGAATGTCTGGGACGTCCCACCTGGAAGGAACCGAGGCCCAGGTCAAAGAAGATCTTGATCTGCTTCAGCGTTTTATTGTCTGGCTCCGTCAGGTAGAAGAACACCACGTAGTTCACCCCAAACAGAGGGATCAGCAGGAGGGTGGACCTCGCCAGCCGCCTGGATGCCGGTTTAAAAAAAGAAAACAGATATGTGTTTCTATCATCCTGGAAGTTAAGTTAATTGTTATCTATTCAGTGGACTCTAATAATCAAGGTCATATCTGTCAGAAAGCAGGTGGAGAAACATGAGAGCGGATAATATTGGGATCATGTTTGCCTCTGTGTGCTGAGAAAGAAGCAAATGTTAAGGTTCCAGCTGGCACTGCAGTCACAGAATAAATTCACAGCAATAAAATCAAACCCCAAATCAGATTTTTCCACAATACCTGAACTGTGATTGGTTGTTTCCTCCCACATCCGAGCAGCGCAGTTTCTGCAACAGGATCCGAATGATGCTGATGAACAGGAGGAAATTAATCTGGAAGAGAAACTCAGGAGTCAGAGAGATGCCGATGGCTTTTAAATCACCACCTCATCACGTTTATAGTGAAAAAATATTGTAATTACTTTCTACAGAGTTCAAAAATGAGCATTGAAGGCTGAGTACACAAAAATATTTTATAAACAAATGTGCATTTAAATAGTGCATTAAAGTAATGCACTGGGAAACATTAAGAAGCACAGAAAAAATGGTTAAGAAGTATAGAAAAGTTTAACAAAAATCATTTTGGAAAAACAAAAATAAAAATGGTACGTGATTCCTACAAAATAAAAGCAATTGAAGCATGCTACTATCATACATATACCACTGATCTGGAGAGTTTTAATTAGTTTCTGTTTCCCTCAGATATATACAGAAGCAGCCATTCAAAATAGCCCTTCCCAGTCAAACGCCAGCCCAATGGCAGCCAACTTCCCTGCAAAATCCCCTCCAACTTCCAGCCACTGGCCTTCTCCTGGGTGTGTAATTTTTTTCACTCCGATTCCACCCTTTCACTGAACTACAGGGTCTGACCTGGAGATGATGCTTCTCTTTAGATCTTGTCCAGAAATCATGACAGAAACAATATTTTAGTACAAATATTGATGTTTAAAAAGGAATTGTAGGGGACCAGCCAAGGACGCATCAAGTAAAGTGGGAAAATCTTAAATGGCTACTACTGTATAAATGTAAATGAAGATGGAACAGACAAAAACAAACATGTCATTACATAAAACAGCAGTGAGCAGATCCTTTAGGAAAAAATCCTCTACTCTTAAGTGTTGATATGGAAAGACAGGACATTAAAATACAAGATGATTTATTGGATGGAGATCGACCTTTGCATCTTTGGATCGCCTTGTCTCCATAGCAACCATCAGACGCTACCTTTTTTAACTTATCTGTCCTACCATCGCAAATATAAACATGCTAAGTTTGTTAAAGTCTGTTTAAAAAAAACACTTCTTGATAAGACAAAGATTGAGATTTTTCTGTACTAATCCCTAGAAATGTTTAGCAAGGTAGAGGACCTGTGATGCTTTGGGCAAGTCTTTTTAGAATACACATCATTTTGAGAATAATGCCAGAATAATGAAAACAGGTCATTGTTGGGTTGTAAAAGAGCAGAACATGTGATTCCCTGCTGCTAATAAAACAGAATTTAAAGAGAACTCACAATGATAGAAGCCATGATGGGCCAGTTGATCAGCCTGTCAGGAACAGGGTGTTCGTTAAACTCCCAGCAACTGTGAATCACATCCGAACAATGTTCATTACGTGCATGGAACAATCAGAAAATAAATTTCACACATCCCAAACTTGCTAGACACCAAAAACTACCGGAAGCTTTTTTTTCTTTTTTAAAAAGCTCCTTCAACCATGAACAGAAATGACCATCAGGACCGATCAGGACCAACCAACATTAACCCCAAAAAATGTGTCCACCTCAGTCAAGGGTTATAGCTACGTGGATTTATGTTCTCCTGAACTCAGAGTCACCAAAGGTTTGAAATGTTTTTAAAAAAAAAGAAAACACTCTGAACCTGCTTTATCTGCTCTCACAGTAAGTTACAGATTTTAAGGATGAAGAGAAAAACAATATTCTACTTTGCTATTCATATATGGATCATGTTTTATACTGGGCTACTCATTTTAAAGTTTCAACCTGAGTTACTACAGAATTTAACACAGGAGATTTAAAATAAATGCATGTATTAGTAATTAGTGCCAGATGTGTCAAAAGTATTAATATTTATTACTCAAGTAGAAGCTAAAATCTTACTGTTTAAAAACACTTTTGTAAAAGTTAAAGTATCAACTAAAGCTTTTTACTCAAGTAAAAGTATAAAAGTACCATTTTTAAAATGATTTTAAGAATAAAAATAAAGTAATGCAGCAAAAAAATGTTAAGAAAAGATGCGTTACTGCACTACAAAACAATGTAAGGAGTAGAAGTAAAAGGTTATATAAAAACAAATACTCCAGTAAAGCACAGATAGCTAAATTTCCACTTCACTAAGGTAACAAAGTATTTGTACTTTGTAGCTGGACACCTCTAGTTGATGCTGGTGTATTCAGCCAACAGCAGGTGTGATAAAAATGTATCTTCATAAATAGATTTCTCCCTCTAACGAAAGCTACATTCATAAACATATGAACAAGAAAGTACAAAATGAGGTGTTAAGACTTTGCAAACAAACATATTGGATGGTTACTCTCCGCATTCAGCAGGACAAGAGATTTAAACTGGATGTATTAAAAAACTCACCTGCAACACAAACCAAGGGTCCTCTGTTAAGACATCTTAGAATATTAACATGTGAAAACTGAATTAAAGTGCATAAGAGTTTCACATTACATAACCTAATTAGCCTTGTTTAACTAAAAAGTTTTATAATACAGGTTTGTAAGCAACAAATATCAATGTAGGGCTTAATAAAGGTATTCACACATCTTGGTGGTTTCTACATTTATCAGATTGCACCAAAAGCCTTCATTTTGTTCAGCTGGATTTTATGAGACAGACTAACACTGATGACTGGTGTGTGAAAAAAAAACTGTTTTGCATGTAATAAATCTAAAAATGGTTTTACATTTCTGTTTAGCCCCCTGAATCAATATTTTAACAGCTCTAAATATCTATTAAGTGAAAAATCTGCCTATTCCTTTTTACAATAAAAACCTAAATGCTGACAGACTGATTAAAAAGCATCTCTGAACATCATATTTTCAATCTTGTCATAAATTCCCAGTTCGATTTGTCTGTGGACATTTCATACATATTTTGGGTCATTGTCCGACTGGATGGTGAACCTTCCCTCCTATTCTAAAGTCTTCTGTAGGCTTAAGTTCCATTAACCTGCAGAACAACTTCCAATAATTCCCTTTCTGTACAGAGGAGACATCGCCCCACAGCATGATGCTTACACCACCCTGTTTCGCTGTTTATCACCATAGAAAATGAGTACTAAGCCTTTTTATGCTGGCCACCCAGCCAGACTATGTTCTTGTTTTCAAGCTGGCTTCTGAAACAACTACCTTCTTTTTGTTGCGGTGCTTCTTAATGGCTGGAATCGTGAAATTATGACCTCTTCGCTGAGATTTGGTCAAACTAGATTCTATCTTTTGGTATCAGAGCAAAGAGGAGTAAATATGAAAGCACAGATCAGATTTTCATTTATAAAACCTTTGGTTTGGGACCCCATGTGAAGAGATAGAGGGATTCATGGGTTGGGGGGGTTGATTGGAAGAACAAATGTCTCATCATCGGGATTTGCTCCGTGATCAGAGGAAATGTTACTTGGCGCACAACAGTGGTGAAAATTGGAAGTTAAGTTTAATATAATACAACTCAGTGAATAGTTCCGTCTGAAATAAATGAAAATAGTTGTTTTAATGGTTATAGAGTCAGATATGTGGCGGTAATGTTTGGTTTATCTAAAGGTTTTAATCTGTTACTGTGTAAATGAGTTTGGCTGTAATTTAAGGACAGATTCTAATATATCTGCAGAGTGGGAACTATAAATCTGATAGGAGTTTAATTTTTTTATTGTTGTTTTGCACAATATGCTTAACTAAGTATTTTTTGTTGTTGAATATTAGAGATTTTGCAGATATATTTTGTAGATACATTGTTTAGATTTACTTATATATTTCTAACCCTTTTATAGAATAGAATAGAAAATCCCTTTATTGTCCCACAATGGGCAAATTTACAGCAGCAGGAAGATTATTGAAAATGGTCACACAAATGAGGACCTTAGAAAAATGTAAAAGAATAACATAATAGGGAAGAGTTAAAATATAAAAAATGCAATTCTGTAAAGTGTTTTAATAATATAAAACTGGAGAATTAATAACCAATATGCAGCTATTGACATTTTTACAGTGATGGATATTTGAAAATAGCAGCAACATCAGAGATGTGCAGAATGACAGCAGCAGGTTATTTAACTGACTAAGGTTTCTATCATTACATTTGATTTTATTTGTTCCTGCTCCCGGTGGTTGGAACCTTTATTCCACTCTGGATTCTTGTGAGTGTAGTCTTTGTTCGCTTTAACTTTTTAAAAAATAAATAAATAAACAAACAGTTTTGAAAACCTCGGTATTCATTCTTTTCCTGCTTTGTGTGTAAACTTTCACGGTTGCTAAGCAACAGAGCATACGCCGGTAAAACCCGCCGAAGGGAGGACCTGTTCGAATTTACAGACAAAACTCTTCCGGCCTCCTTATTTTCAAAGACTTCGAAGGATCCAGTCTAGGTAGACCGCGTCCTTGGAGGATGCAGCCCAGGTTTTCGAACAGAGCCTCTGATTAAGAGCAGGGCTGCCCGCACTGACGCGGCTCAGGGATTACGTCACACGGAGCGTCGTGCGCAGTGAAATCAGGACATTTCCTCACTTTCTAAAAAAAACCCGGGACACCCGGGACAGGACGTGAAATATGGATATGTCCCGGGAAATACGGACGTTTGGTCACCCTAGTCCATATAATCTGTAATACTCCCTGCATGAATTATAATATAGTTATTTATATGCATTAATCAAGCAGAAAACTATGGCGATAGCCGAACTGCTCCACTTGTGAAAGTAAAATCTGTTGGGCCCTTTTTGGAATCAAGACAATTATTCTAATTGCCACATTGTCAGGCACTGGAAAAAAAAAAAAAGACTTCAAAGATCCTCTTTTAACCAACGCTGGGGCCCAATGGAAGATCTATTTAGGTAAACAAGTTCTACAATTTAGGATTTTGGATTATAGTAGTTAGCCCTCCCACCCAAAGTGGGCTCTTGTCTTAAGTTTATTTGGTGATGCAGAGACCACAATGATGATGCTGAATTTGTCAAATGTAATGCTGAGATGTTAAATATATGCTATAATTTCACATAGTTAAAAAATTATAATCATAACTTTTGTTTGTTTGTATAATTGCTTTGTTGCAAAAATCCAGTTCTTTAAAAGGCACAATTTTTACTAAAGGTTCCTCTCTATGATGCATTCAGGTACTGCTGGAAACTAAATATCCAGTCAGCTCTCACTGGAAAACTTTTAAAATCACAGTTTATGCTAATAAAGTCTAATTATAATTAGAGCAATAAGATTTTCTTTGTTCACTTTTGATTGCAATAAAAGGAAAGTAAACATTAGAATAAGATAATATTTGTTTAACTCTATGACTCTAAAGCACTAAAAACACAACAAACAGAAACTTGAGGTATGGTTTGTGTACCTTAATACTCCTTGTTGTAGTATGAAATGAAAGCTTTGAAATATGCTGTTTATGCAGGGCGGGTACTTAAAGCTGAAACTCACCCAGTGTCCTCCAGGTTGATCCGACTCACAATCCACGCCGCGGTGAAAACAAAAGGGATTCCTGTAAGCCAAAGACAGAGGATCTGTTCAGGTTCTTCCTCCGCCAGATGCAGATCGTCTCAACACAGCGTCTGCACAGGCATTAAACAGCTGGGCCTCGCTGGTGATGCATTGGGTGTTGGTAAATCTTTTGATAGATGGTGGAAGAAGGTGTCACATGGTAGCAGCTAAGACCGAATGGAACAAAGTGAACTCGGAGGCATGAAAAGTGTTTATAGAATGACCTTTCTCTGAAACACACGGGTCCACTTTAAAGAATGACGTAGTGTCTGTAGGCCTGTCTGTCTGTCTTTGTCACATTTTATACGGCAACAGTAAAATGCGGCCCAGTGAAAAATGTAGACTGGAGCTCAGGTCCACAGTAAGTAGAGATTATTGATGTTTCATCAGAGCATTTTCACTGAGTAGCAGCATGTTCTGGCTGGAGGAGTTATCTACTGTCACACCTGGCTCTTCAGGATTTAAACAAGGAGAGACCCCACACAATTCAAAAAATATAAATATTTTGACAGAGTCGTGAAATAAAAACGTCAACTTTTAGTTAGGATGTGATATAAAAGTCATAAGTTTCAACAGAAATGTTACGGTTGGGAAAGTAATTTTAGCTTAAAGCTTTTTTTGGGAGTCAGTGATTTGGATCTTCTGAGCTGCTGGTGGGAGCTAAGCTTCATGAAGTACCTGCAGCAGCTGGAAGATACAGCTCCTTATAGTATGGATGTTAAAGAGGATGGCAGAGAGACTCTTTATGCCCAACAACAGTAATTATGTCCATCTGTTTGGTTTCATCTGCAGCACTTTAGTATTTTAAATTCATTCCACTTCATAGAGTTTTTTTTCTTAAATACAGCTAAATGTTTTGTTGAAAGTAAAAAGCTTTTTTTTATATTTATTTTTTTACTTATATATAAAATGTATCTAAATATATGTATAAAAACAGTACATAAATAATATATAAATAAATATATATATACAAAATAAAAAAATAAAGAAAAAAAGAAAAATTAAAAGAAGAAAAACATAAATCAAAAAACTCATTAAAAAAAAATAACAAGCATCGTGTTTTAAAAGGTGAGTAAAAGTCCAAAAACAATCAAATTTTACTTAGGCCACCTCTGTTTTGCACTGTAGCCCTGCTCTGATCACTTTAGTGGGTTTAGAGATTTGATAAAATAAAGAAAGACTACATGAATAAGTAAGGCCATCACCAGTAAATATCACTGGGCAGCGGGTCGGTGCAGCTTACCCCAGCCAATGAGCATGTAGATGGAGAGGCGGATGGAGTAGGTGTGGATGACAAGAAGAAGCATGTGCAGGTAAACACCCTCCACCAACAGCCAGAAAAAGTTGGCCATGATGAAATAGTTGAAGAAAACCAGGCTGGCCTTACAGCCCACCTAAAACAAAAATACTTTATTATGACATGAATTTGGAAGAAAGAACTGAATCAAAGTGAAATTTCATGCTAAATAAACATATTTTAGACTTTCAGCTATGTCGTAATGCCATTTATTAAAGCTACACTGTGTAATTTTCAGCGACATCTAACGTTCAGACTGCAGACTGTAGCAACATGAACATCTCCCCCCCACCGCTTCTCCCCCCCAACAGTACGGCGAGCGTTACGGGACAAAATGTCTTCCACGACGTCCGCATCACCTACCTTCTCAAGTGATGAGGTTTGTTAACATACCGGTAGATAATTTTACAGATAGTATTTCATTAGTCTGTGTGTTCAGTACCGTCTCAGTTCATCTCTCTCAACTTGCCGTAGTTACTTTCGAGCGTAATGGGCGATCTCGCAATCGCTAGTTTGTTGGCTCTGCGCTGCCGTAGCGCAAAGATGTCTGCCTCCATGGCTGCGAGACCCGCTCCTATGTAATTATAAATAACGAATTCTAAGGCAACGCAAATATTAAGGTTAAGAGGCTGAGCTCGTAGATGATGATAAATAACATAGTTATGTATAATATATTACATTTCTGACTGTATATCCCTGTAATTATTACACACTGTAGCTTTAATCAAGATCATCAGGCATTTTGCTTGATTTGTCTGAACTGCACCCTCTCCCTGTCCTGAAGCCCATTTGACAAAGCAGGTTTAACAAATTAAAGCCTGTTTTCCACTGAAATTAGCAGGTTAACCAAATTTTCAAACATAGGTCGACTCGCAAATAATCGGCATTTGATTCCCTTACCATTGGCAAAAAAAGCCAGGTCTGACCCCCCCCCACTGGCAAGCTGCATGACTCCGCCCTCCCACTGCTGCATGTCTGGTAATCACATTGGGTTAGTGTTGATACTGTCATCAGTGCGACAGAAATCAGGAAGGGGATTTTAACCCGGGTCTACTTTTCTAATACTGTAGATCGATGAAGACACTAGCTAGATAGCACAACAAGTCCTTGACTTAGAAAACATGCAAATTGAACCAGACGAACAGGCTCTTTGGAATAGGGGTCTTTTGGCTTCTTTGTTAGCCTGCGATTACCTTTCTATGTCTCTGAAAGGGTGGTCATTACAGGGAACTGTTGACATGGCTGAACAGGTGAGGTCTTCTGTTCTCCTGTAAGGGGGTGGGGGTTTCGATGATAGCGGGAGGGTATCAACTCAATTGCTGCATTGTAGGTTTTTGAAAGCTGAAATCTGAGTCCACCTCCTCTGTTTAAGGTGTTTTTTTTCTTTTTTAACATAGATGGCTTCCTTTCACCTACCTCTCAAACCACCTATTTTCTTTGTCCAAAAAGTGAACATTCTGGTTCTCAAAAGAATGTTCTTTGACCCTGAGGTGTAGATGTACTGCTAAGTCTTGTCCCGAGGAGGTCACTCTTCTGTGTTGCATACTGTCATCGTGAAGTTGTCAGAACCTTCTTATCTAGACGGCTCTGATAAATATGGTTGAAAGATCTGTGAAAACTAATTACGCACAACTCTTTTAAATAAATACAATACTTTATACTGTGAATTAACGGAGATTTCTTACAGTACAGTGTACTCCTAACAAGAGCCGGATGACGTCATACACTCTCCACTTTGTTTTTAAAAGATATAAATATAAAAAATATAGCTGCGGATGTCTGGGGGACAGTGATTGGTGTTATGAATGCTGGCGTACCATAAATGATAAACGATGAACAGTTTAGTTTGTGCCTTCAAGTCGTTCCCCATAGGAAGACTTGGAAATACTTGGATATAACCTAAAGGAATATTTTCAGAACAGCTCTAAATGACACAAAACTCATATGGGTGAGTAGAGCATGATGTAATAACGTAAAATCAAGGGCCCAATGTAAAAAAACGGCGTTCCCCTTTAACACGGTCGAGTCATTTGACCCGGGTAGAAATGCATCAATGAGCTGTTCCAACTGCCACTAAAAGCCAATTGCTCCAGGGTTTAAATGGGTTTCTCCAGTCCCTGATAAATTTGAAGACGAGTATAAGTAATTAGCTGCACTTATTTTGTTACATTTTTGTAAATATTCTAATAACAAAAAACTCTTAGACTATTGCTGCTGCCCCCTTCTGGTTTAGAGTAGAACTGCTTTTACCAGAGGTGAACAACAGCTGTTCTGTATTTGCCTTTTTCTTTTGCATTAGTCTCTTTTTCAGTTTTTAGTATTACACTAGCAGTGGCTTCAACAGTTATAGGATTTCCCCCTGCTTTACCTTTATGTTCTCTTTGACTAGTTCAACCAAGTCCATTTCTCTGTTTATAATTAGGTTTTATTTTTTCTCTTTTAGGGACAAAAAGTGAGGGTTTCTAATTGTCTCTTTTTCTTTGAAAAAAGTAAATAGCAGCTAAACAAACGAAAGTCCAGAAAAAGTATTGAACTAAAAAGAAAGTTTAAACTCTTTGTTTGAATACATGACATCGAGGATATTGTGACCGTTTTGGTCCAAACAGGTTGATGAAATATTTCCTTCCCTTTTATTAAAAGTTGCATTTTAGAATAAGAAGTTTTAACAGAAACAATAAAACTGTATGTTGAAATAATGGTCATTGGATAATGCAATAAAAAGTTTTAAACAGGTATACCAGGCATCGCCAAAGTCTGTCCTTGAGGACCACTGTCCTGCAGGGTTTAGAGGTTTCTCTGCTCCAGCACAGCTGATTTACATTGATAGTTGATTAACAGGCTTTTGCTGAACAACAATCATCAGAATCAGCTGTGCTAAAGCAGAGGAACCTCTAAAACCTGCAGGACAGCAGCCCACTAGGACCGACTTTGGGGATGCCTGATGTATACACTCGCTAGACTACATATAAAATTCTTATGGGTCATGGTTTATGTTAAGGCTTTTTTTCATAAATAACATAAACAAATCAATTTTTTACTTCTGAGAAAAGTTTCAAAGGAGATACAGAGAAAAGAAATGAGAGGCGCTTTGATTTGACCATACTTCTTCTTTGAGTCACATTTGTCTGTTACATGAGACCCTTTAGGTCTGTCTTAAAAGTTTAGCTACATCAGATGTTTACCTTTCATACATTAAGGCACAACTTCATCATCAAATCAAAAAACGACACTGAAAGCTACATCTAAAAGAGAATCATGAATGTTGAAGGGATTGTCTTAGAAAAGATACATCTGGTTTTAATGGCTTTAAGTAAGGGTGAATCTGAGGGGCTGGAGGAGGAAACCACTTCTCTCTAAGACACTGAAGGCAGCAACACATTGTTCTGCTCAGTTGGATCACAACAAACAGACTTTCCAAACAAAGATGGACCCAAAGTCCATATGTTTGGCCAGAATGCTGAGAGAAACCCAAACACACCAAAATCAGAAGTTACATTAGGGTACAACAGTCTCAAACAGACAATTATTAAAGCCTCTGAAGATTAAAAATAACAAAAACAGAAAAGAGTCAATTTTTATAACCATATAATAACTACAAATGTTCAATAAAAACAATGGAATGAAATTTTCATGTAAAAAACTTGATATCACTGATGGGAGAATTTTTTTTTATTATCGGTCCTGAAATCTGACCATGAAAACTGATTTTAACAAAATAGACAACATGTAACAGCTGGTCACTAACAGGCCTGAGCCAGAGCATTGATCCAATCTTAGCTTTCTATACTTTTAAACACTCAGACCCTCCTTTAATCTGACCAAGGCTGGCTTGATTAACTGTCCCTCAGTTTCTGAATGTCTTCCAAGGTTTTTCTGGGGGGGTTAAGCTGCTTGATCATTTTTTCAGTCATTTAAATCCTAACTCTCAACTATCGAGGCATAAAAGAGAAGGATTTTAAACTTAATACCTATGGCAATGTTTTGTCAGTATAAAGGAAAGAATGCCAAGAAACTTTTTAACTGCAAATTAAAGCATTTAGTCATACAGACTAAATGTGTTGTGATTTCTTTGACAGAACAAAGGAAATCCCAAAGACAGCATCGATAGTGGGACAGATAAAGGATTTGATAACACAGTGTTAAAATGTGTCTGGATCTCAGCATTGGGTGCTTCATGTTCTTCAAACTTCTTCATGAAACAAGACAGATGGGGAGAATTAGACCTAACATGTTTACATGTGTCTGGAACAGACAAACGTCTTCTCAAAACATCCTGCAAGATGCATTTGGGCTTTTAGTTGTTCATTTTCTGCCAAAAGATGAGCTTTCTGCAAACAGATTTATGGTAACTCCCCTGGAAATGCTTGAATTTTAATAACTGGAGATAAACCCCGTGAAAAAAAGCAGCCAAAGTCTAAAGAGCAACTTAAGATCAGTTTTTAAAACACTAAAAAAGCTTAAACCAAGTCTATCTGCTTAGAGAGAAAATCTGAAGAATTATAGACTAAATAAAGACTATTTGAGATTTAACAATAGAACTTAATTCTAGCATCACTAGAACAGCTTATTATTAAAAAAAAAGTCCTTAAATGAAACATCTGAGTGTTTTCTGTTTGCAAAGTCACCAGAGATAGCCTTTTGCTGCAGTCTGTGGTCTGATCCTCAGAGAAGAGCAGCGCATCTTTGATCAGCACGGCTGCAGCGCGCAGCATGAAGGACACAAACAGGTTCAGATGGATGTAGTTCCTCATGCAGTGAAGCCTCCTGTACACACATTAACACACACACACAGACCAAAGCATCACCAAGTGTTTACATAGAGAGTCGGGGGTGAATCCACTGAAGGACGTGTTGTCTAAACACAAAGATAGCAGCTGAATGAGCGGCTGGAGTCCATCCAAACGAGTCCGACACATTTACACAGCAAGCTGTTATCAACCTCAGCCTTCAAACATGCATGTGAGGGAGTTTTAACGAGCTTCTGCTCTTAATTGGTCCACTTCTAGGGTTATTTTACGGCTAAAGCACTCTGAGAGAAAACGCTGAAATCTCCCACATGTTGGACATTTCAAAATTCGTCATAAATGTTTCTGTAAAGTGAAAAGCCACTTAAGAAGACGAATGGGGCTTTAATAAACTTTAGAACATTCTCCCTCAATTTATAAACTTTCTGTTTTACAGGATTTTCAGAAATGCTTCAAACTCCAACAACATTTTTATGTTTAGACAAATGCAAATGAAATGCCCCATGATTTGGATGTTTTTCCTGCAGAGGGACGCTGCTGGGGTGGTCTTTGCAGAGAAATTGCTCTTTTAATTTTGCTTGATTCTTGTAAAGTATCTTTGACTTTTTGCTAAACAAATTATAGAATAAATTATTATTACCAAATTTCGCCTGGTGGTGTGACATTTTTTACTTTGCCAGATTTACAATTTCTATGATCGTCACCATACTGTTAATAAATACTTGGATTATCTATTTCAGTTACCTAACTGCCAGTGGCGGCTGGTGAAAAATATTTTTGGTGGGGCTGATATAGCCTAGTGTATGTCTCCAACTAACCCGGAATAAGAATTCAAATAAACAATTGGACAATACATACAATTTAACAGTAATGATTTAATTTACTATATAATAACAGTAACAGTGATGATTTGGGTCACTGTGACGGGGTTCTTTGGCCTCCAAGAATCCAGGCTCAGTCGGGTTACCGGTGTTGGTGATTTATTGAGCTCAAAAACTCAAAACAGGGTGCAAAAGAAACTAAACATATACAAGATACTCTGGGCCTCAGCCTCCCTCCAGTTACCAGCAATGTAACAAAGAAACAGAAAACAAAAATTGCCGCTTTTCTTCCCACAGCCCTCATTAAATAGTTTAAGCCCCTCACCTCAGGCTCTCTTATTTCTGATTTCTTCTCATTAATCAGTTTTGTCCATATATTACCTCCACAAACAATTGATGTACAAAAACAAATAATTTTTACAACTTAATTATTTTACACAGATTCATTGACTTATTCAATTACACCAAACTGGGTTTGAACCCAGCAAAGACGCAGCCAGACTGAAGATGAAAAGTCCCCGCATAAACACGTACACACCCACACCCCCCACATACCCACACACACACACACACACACACACACACACACACACACACACACACACACACACACACACACACGGCTAACCCCACTGAAATATTAAGTGTGCACCCTCAATATGCCAGCAGGTAACCAGGAACAGCTTGTGTGTTTTAAGTTCATGGAGCTACTTGGCTCTGCGCGAGTTTATTGGTCCTCACAAACACAGTATAACAGGAATGTGTGTGTGGCGCGCAAAGTTAGAGAGGTTGTTTTAAGCGACGAGGTGGATTCGTCACAGTCACAATAACCATGAAATGAAATGTTCATATCCTACAAAAGGGATGTTCTTCTGGCAAACGGGTAGATAAATAAGGATCTCACCGAATTTGGTGGAAGCTGCATCTCGCTCGTTACATTCGCCATCTTCCCTCTAATTGTCTGCACCTGCGCTTGGGTTCAGAAGAGAAGCCTGTTAAAGCGCAGTATTTTCAGCGCCCCAAGACCATAAAGTTCCGAGACACTGATTGGCCATTAAATTCACCTAGCAATAGTACATGATTGACAGATTCTCTGCAAATGTGGGTCAGTCTGATCAGCGCCCGCAGAACAGAGACGGTAGGAGTCTGTCTGTGGAAATCCACAAATTAATGACAGTAGATAGGGAAATGTAGTTTATATAATTTGTTTTGCTTATAGGTACACAGTCTAGAGAGTAAAACAGACATTTATGAGTTAATTTCTAAAAATATATTTTACGTTTCTCTCTTCTTATCAGGGAGGGCGGTGCCCCAGCGCCCCCTATGGGCCGGCCGCCACTGCTAACTGCCTATTGTTTATAAGCAGATAAGAACCGAA
Organism: Cyprinodon tularosa; assembly: GCF_016077235.1. Classification (NCBI taxonomy): domain Eukaryota; kingdom Metazoa; phylum Chordata; class Actinopteri; order Cyprinodontiformes; family Cyprinodontidae; genus Cyprinodon; species Cyprinodon tularosa. The sequence continues at coordinate 41,778 of NW_024037869.1, forward strand.
GAAGGACATTTGCTCTCATTTTTTATTCAGATTTATCGACTTTAGAGAAAACAGTCTGTAGTTTTAATTCTAGAACCTGCATCAGGGTTGGATTTATTTACTGCATTAATCAGCCAAATTCCTTGCAGTCTTGTCATTGTGCATCCGTAGTGCTGTGTGCCTTAAAAAGTCACTCAAAGTAAGAACCAGAAAAATCTAAAAGTTTTTCGGGGGAATGATGTTGTAAGTCACAATTTAATTTGATTGACTGTTGAAAATCTACAGCATTAATTGTATTTTAGGCTTAAATATGCACTTTTGGTTATTTGTACACTTTTAATTAATCAAAAAAAGAAAAAAAAATAAGAATAAAAATGTACTAAACCCATCTGGACAAAAAGAAAAATCTTTTTGACGAAGATTGTAACTAATAAGTATTAAATGCTTTTCAGTTGGAACAGTTATTCTCATTAAAATGAACCGAAACTAACTGTCATGATTCTCCCTTTTCTGGACTTTTTGCTTACCCTTTAAGTTTTCTTTTTGGGTTCTCAGCTATATGTCAAAATTTATATCATTTTTTAATTCTTTGTTTTACTCTCCCTTCTTATTTATTTCAGTTATGTCTTTTCAGCATTTTTTATATTATTAATTCCTTGGTCTGATTTTTAGTTGTTCCCTTTAGCTTCGTAATTTCCTAGAGACAGTTAGATCCTGCTGTTTTCCTGGTTATTCTTTGTCGCCCCTAGTGTCCCTCTCCTTTCCCTTTAACTGTTTTCTAGTTTCTTCTATCCACACCTGTTCCCTATCAACTGATTAACTCATTATTTGTTCTTTCTCCCATACATACACTTCCTGTTTAATTCATAATTGCTGGATTGTCTTCATTCCTTCAGTTTTTGAGTTGTGTTTTTTTTTTTATTCCTGAGTTCCTTGCCGGTCATTTCTGGATTGTTACTTCTTTAATATTTACCTCTTCATTAAATCTGCCTCTGCAGCTCTGCATTTGGGTTCTCTGCCTAACTCAACACACCACTGACACTAATGGGGAAAACAATTTGGTGTTACTGAGATAAAACCATGTCTGTTATTATTTGAAACAAAAAATCTAAGATCTGTCTAGTTCAGGGGTCTTCAAGGTTTTCCAGGCCAAGGACCCCCAAACTGATGGCGAGATGGAGCAGAGACCACCGAATTATGTATATTGTATCAAATTGTGTTATATCAATCTGGTCCTATGGTCACTCTATTACAGATGGAGTCATGTAACTAAAGTAATTCCTCCCTGGGATTATTAAAGTATTTCTGATTCCTGGTTGATGGGACAGGTGTTGTGACTGAAACGGTGCCCAGCTTGAAAGAGCTCCTGTGTGTCGCTGAATGTGTGCATTGATGACTGAAAGACATCTTCTGCCTCCATTTATCTGTTTACTACAGTGTGTTGAAATCATGTTAATGTGGATTTAAAGACATTTCAGTTAGTGGAAAACATTGCACTGGGGAATATGAAAAAAAAAGTAATTAACCAAAACTTTCACAACCCCAATGCAGTACCTTTATGGACCCCCTAGGGGTCGCGGACCCCCTGTTGAAGACCTCAGGTCTAGTAAGAAATTTGCCTTGATGCAGTGTTTGAAGGTAACATTAATGCTGCATGCATGGTATGTCGCGATATCAGCTTGAACGCAGATAATCAGTCCAAAAAAACCTCCACTGTTGTTATGCAACAAGAAAATATGATTCAAGCGGCACTGCACCTCTGAGCAGCTGTGGTTATATTTATCAAAGAGATAAAAGATAAAGAAGGGCTGAAAAGAACTTCTTAAGAATTTGTTTTACCAGCTAGATAGCAAGAAAAAAAAACATTTCACAGTTATTTTATTTTTTAATTTTCAACTGTATAAAATCAGCTTCAGTTAAACTTGCTACTTCTTATGCAGACCAAATGTTAATATTAGTGTGCTTCTCACAAGCACATGCTGTAAACTCAGTTTGTTTCTCCTATTGTGATGTGTTTGTGATCTGTGTGAGTGATGTGAATGATTTACCTGAACGAACACATGATGACGGTGCTGGTGAGCAGAGCGACGAGCGACAGGCTGTGACCCAGAGCAGACAGAACCTGCACCACTTTGTAGAAGACCAGCTGCACCGCAACACACATACACACAACACAAAAAACTATTGAATAAGAAACAATGAGGTGATTCATCAAAGCTGATCATAAAATATGAGGTGCAGCTGGACTGGCCTTCATAAAAACTGTATTTGCTTCATGAGCACAGGCAAAAACTGATTACATGATCCAAACTGTGGCGATTTCCATTGTTTATGAAAAAAAAACCTCTTGTACCAGATTCTTTTACTGAAATAAATCACAATGATGGAAAAAATGTTCCTGAAAAAATATACAACTTCAACTAAATATTTATGTAGGCAGAAAAAGAGCGAGGTTTTTAAACTGAAAGTCTAAATAAAACACATTTCCAATTGGTCAAACACTTTAACACTTAAAAACAAATCTATGGGCTTAGAGAAAATTGGGCCACAGATGACAATTTATCTGAGCCACACAGATGAGAATATAAACAGGTACGGCAGAACTGCATTCCCTTAAAAGAAAAAATAAAGGAGAAAAAAGTTTTTAAACCTGGTATCCTGTAAACGGTAACTAAAACTTGCAAAACTTAAAGTGTCAGAAGCTCAACTGGAGCAGTAACTAAATACAGGATAAGATGGTATGGGGCAGAAAGCTAGAGATGCATTGATCCTGTTTTTTTCCAATCCAATCCGTTACCTGAGCAGAGTGTATCGGCTGATATGCAATACTGATCCAACTCACATGTTCAATGAATCAACTATATAACTTGCTATGTGAGGGAAGGCTTTAGCCCTGAACAGTGTTGGGACCTTTTTTTAATACAGCCTCTAACCAAGATTATAAAATCTTTGTTCCCACACATAATGAGCAAATCACAGAAGTATTTAGCCTTCAGTGAGGGCTTTATTGAACATTGAATTAGCGGCTTTGCACCATTGTCTATCCTCTGTGTTCATGGTGAAGTTGCATGTAGCATACACCATGTGCAGGTACACGTGCGCATTGCTGACAAGTCTGCTTAAACCAGGAACCTGTAGTCCTTATTTATAAACGGTAAGTAACAAATAACAAATCTGTTTAAAGCAGGGGTGTCAAACTGGTTCTAGAAAGGGCTGTGTGGCTGCAGGTTTTCTTTCCAACCAAGCAATAGCACACCAGACTCCAGTCATCTCATCAAGTGAGTCCAATCTGAACATGATGACTTGATGAGATGACTGGAGTCTGGTGTGCTATTGCTTGGTTGAAAAGAAAACCTGCAGCCACACGGCCCTTTCTGGAACCAGTTTGACACCCCTGCTTTAAAGAGTAGTAATGACTTAACCTGACAACAGCCAGATGCATGTCTCGCTCCGCCTAGCTCCACTCACATACATCTGGGACACCGCCATAGGAATTGCCTTTACTGAAGCCTGGGCCTTATCAAAACTCCTTGCATATGATTGGATAAGCCACTTGTCTGTCATCTTTATTGACGTGCTATTTCAACCACTCACACCGAAGCTAACCCGTGACGCTGTGAGAGGAGGAGCCATTTGGTAGATCAAGCTCTTGCCAAATTCGGTCGGGAGAAGGGCGAAAACATCGTTTCCACCAACAAAAGCCTTCAAAGCCGTTCTCTGATGTTCTTTTGATGAAACAATATCAGATAGATTGGACAACACAGAAGAAATAGCAGCATCAATGCTAACGCTTGCTTCCTCAATGCGAGCCGCCATTGTTGTTGGAATCTCACGGTCGCTTCTCCACTCCAGGACACACCCACCCTGCGTCCCGATTAGCCAGACCATAAATTCGGTTGGGGAAATCACTTTCAATGAGCGGTGTCCCAGATGTATGTGAGTGGAGCTAGGCGGAGCGAGACATGCATCTGGCTGTTGTCAGGTTAGTAATGACTAACATGTCACTGACTTTTACAAACTTATTGGTTACAGTGCTAGTACTGCAAAAGTAATGTAGTTCCTCAGGATGCCCTATGCCCACCATTACCATTAGACTCCCACTCCCATGTAAATTCCAATGTAAAATGCACTGAGGTGGATCTCTGATGTTTGACATCAAATCAGCATTATCCAAAATAGCAAATTTGTCATGATCTGCAGTGACAAAATTAATCAATATCATAGCCGATATTGGATTGGTGCATCTCTACTGGAAGCGTTTCAAAAATGTTATCTAAGAGAAGTTCAGCAAACATGGCCTCTCTAACTGCCAACAGGCCATACCCATGTGCCCACAAGATGAGTGGGGGGCATGTTGAGTGAAGTCTTTTCTGTTCTACCACTAAAAGCCTTTCTACTGGGTTCTCAAGAAAAGAAGAGTGCTTTTTTGTTATTGTTTTTTTTTTGTTTGTTTGTTTGTTTGTTTTTAGAAACAAGTAACTAGAAACCCTTTACAAGTGGGTCTGATGTAAAAATAAGAACGAAAACATTGGAAAGTTTTTCTACTATCACACTCTGTTAAATACAGCAGAGTGTTTATAATTAGTTTGCACCGATATCGATACCAGTATCGGACGGGGCCCCGATACTGCCCAAAAATGGTGGTATCGGTATCAGCGAGTACCAACAAATAGGGCACCGATACGATTTTAAGAGCCATAAGTTTATTCAACTATTGTCACCCATTCCAGGTAGGCAATAAAAAGTTCTACTGGATTCACTGTATATTAGATTTTTTCCTGCTTCACAAAGGTAGGCAGCAGCTTGACAAAGCCATGATGGCAATTATTTTACATTATTATGATATCGGTATCGGCCGATACTGCACAGCTAGGTATCGGGTATCGGTATCGGGACCAAAAAATGGCATCGGCGCAACACTATTTATAATGTTAGCAGCCTTGTGCCATCAGTAACACTTTAAAATACACTTTAAGCAGTTTGCATAAACTGTTCAAATAAAAAGTGCAGAATCAGTCCTTATTTTTTTGTACCATAACATTGATGCAAAATATAAAAGGTCAACAAAGAAATGGCTTATCAGACAATAAAAACAACCTTCTTTCATAGGCATCATAGTCAGGAAAATGAAAGCCTATAGCAAAACAAAAGCTGAAAAGAAGAACAGATAAAAAGATTCCTCACTCTGTATGGTCAAATCTCCTGGAATGTTTGAGGACAGGACTTGATGCTTTTTTTCTTGCCAAAGAGTAAGACTCCAAGAGATTGGACAATAATATTTGGTATTTCCCTTTGCACATCTGTTTTATTATGATTTAATTTTAGATAGCCGAGAGTCAAATAGTTACTAATCTATGTAAGCATTTGTCTACGGCTGAAAGATTTATTAGCTTGTCTGGCTTCAGGGAAATGTAAATCTGTGTCATCAGCGTAACACAGACACGGTTTACAGCTGCATATTGCATGAGATGGCTCATGACAGGTCTAAGTTTTGACCCCCGGGGCACAACATGGGTCTGGGGTGCAAGAAAGGGTCAGGATTTCCCTTCTTCCTGTATAACCTTTGAACCATCAAGCTGATGGGGAATCCATAGATTCTAGACTACTTTCCTTTGCATATAATGGTTTTACCAGCAGCATTAAAAGCCTCCAGCAGATCCAGCAGGCAGGAGACACTCTCTCTAAAAATAAGCTAGGGAGGCCATTGACAGTAGTGCTGTTTTTGTTGGTCACCTGATTCAAAAGTAAACTTTCCCTGAATGAAAAGTATTTAAACCATGAGCTCGAAGACAAAAGAATAAAAGCCCTTGGTGGCTTCAATAGAGAGAAAGAGGTACTTCTCATTTTATGTCTCCTGAAGCAGTAATATTTACTGTTTTTTTTTTTCTCCAATGTGAAGAGGTTCTTTCACAATAAGAGCGGGGTCAGAAACAGAACGAGGGTCTGGTCCATCTCAGTGCGATTCATAACATAACTGTCCTGCAGTGTCTGCCCACTGAGTGTGTGTTCATGCTTGTGCGTCTGGCCTTCATCGCTCTCTCATCATCTATAAACAACATTCCCCAAAGCTGACACACAATTGCACAATTAACTGAGCCACGACACTCCAGAAATACATACACTCAATATATAGCAAACAGTCAATCCCACAGTGCACATGAAAATAGCATCATGTGCATATTTGCCTCTCTATACCTATAGGAGCCCTCTTTGATTCAAGACATGCTGCCCTGAAACATCACAGCTACTAAGGATACCTCAACACTCGCCCTAAACATGGGGATAGAGACGTGGCGGCTGGACGAAGCGCCTCTCTTGTTAAAACTTTACTAATTCCCACCGCTTTAAGCTCCTATGAAGATGGATCTCCAGCAGGGGGTCCAGACATAGCAGCACTGCAAAATGAATATTAACAATGCAGCTGCTGCTCTTAAGTAAGGACATTCATCGCTTTCCGTAAATATTTCCATATTTGGATAAGCACTGGTTATCTCTGCCTTGTCTATTTGCTAATTGACCAATTCAGCCCATTTCTAGTCAAATCTTCTCACTTATAAAACTATTCTATGTTGCTTTCTGGTAGTCTACATGGTCTTCAAGGTCTTGGTGTGTTATCTATTTCAGACATTCACTCATTGTCTTTCTCCTTTTTATTTAAACCCTTTTCTTTTTATATCTAATGTTTTCCTTATTTTAAACCAGTGTAGTTAAGCTTTATGTTGTGATTAAAATAACATATTTTGAGGGAAATTATGAAACCCTCTATGTGGTTGTTATTTACCTTTACTTTTCAGACTATCAAACTAATTCAAATATGATAGGCAATATTATTTTGGAATTAGCCAGTGTAATCTAAAAATCATGGTTTAATTTGACTTTAATTTTCAGTGGAATTTCACAACTATATCCAAGTTGTCTAATAAATAATTCTACAATTAGACCTGTAGTATAAAAAGATAATTAAATTGAACTTGTGTGACAACATGAAGTAGGTGAATCGTCCCCAAATGAACATAAATCTAAGGTAAGATGATGGAAATTTACTAACATCTATCAGACTGGAAAGGATAAAGTCGTTTCTTAAGAATATGATTTGTAGAACCAGCATAGGCCTTGCTGTCCGTAACTTAAGTTTCTGCTTCTCAATGATTTTTTATTTTATTTTATCAGGTCAAATTACTGGTGGGAATGGGGATGGGGCTGTTATCTACAGCGGTGATTGGACGGGAAGAATGTACTCCCTGGACAAGCAATTTTTTTAAAAAGTGTAGAAAAAATGCCTTTTTTTAGACTGTATAAAGAAGCTGGATACCGATACAAACAGCAGAAGAACATGAAAACTTCTTGCATAAAAGCCCTGGTTTGAATTTAAAACCAGGATCCTCCTACTGCAGGATTGCTAAAACACATACAGTAAAAAAATAAGATTCAAAGTCATATGTAGCAATAAAAACCGCCAGAAACAACAATATGCTGTTTAACATCCAACCAACAGCGATTTTGCTGAAGCTTTTACCTGTTAAAATTGAGTTTTTCCTCTCCAATGTTGCTATGTGCATGCTAGTGTAAGTGAATGCTGTAGAGTCAACAGATACAGTATCTATTGCCATCTTAGATATATAACTTTTTTACTGATCTGAAAGTGCAATATCATTGAAATTCTCTGTATAGCATAACTTAACATGACATGTGTTGTGACTTGGTGATATATAATTTAAAATCTTTATTTTCATAGGTGTTTTAGGTGTTGATAGCTGAGAACACTTCTGAAGAGAATGCTCGCAGTTATCCACAATATTCTTCACTTTATGAAGGATTCTTCTTTGTGAAATAATCTCCTGAGGTTCCAGAGGAGCTACCACAACAGATCCAGCCTTCTTTTTAGATTGCTGAGCTTTTTCAGTAATTTGCTCTGATGCTGTAACCAACAGCAGATGATGGCCAAAGTAATCACACTTTCAAGTGCAGTTCCTTTTTTTTTTGTTATTTGTTCCCTGTTTTGCTAATATAGCTCTGGGTATCGATGTTTTAAAGATAGATAACAACAGATTTTCTTTCAGAAGCAGACCATTATGGTTGATAAACTAAGGTTACGTTTGGTACTTATATATGAAAATGCAGTGAAAATGATTAAGGGGATAAAATTGCAGATAACAACAAACAGGGAGCCGAAAAGAAACCTTGAGAAAGGGAGAGGGGATAAGAATTAAGAGGAGAGAGAGAAAGAGACAGAGAGAAGAGAGAGGGGGACTGAATTGAAAAGAGAGAAAACAAAACAGCAAAAATAAACAACGCAGAAGATATACAGTGGATCCAAGAAGTCTACTTCCACACCTGAACAAGACAAGAGGGAAAGAAAACAGAGAACAATACAAAAGGGAAAACAAGATGAAAGACAACCAAAGTAAACATAAAAATAGCTTTAAGAGCAGTGGGTATCCCTTGGATGATCATTCAGTGTTTGTGTGTGGAAATAAAAAAATCTAGGCTGAATACACAGTATTATTCAGGGTTAAATATATCAGTAGCTGCAGACTAATAGTTTGCATCCGTGAATGCCTGGAACCTAAGTCCTGTGGTATATATACATGAGCATGCTCGTATATAAAGGATTTATAAAGCTTCTTTAAAAGAAAATATGCTCAATATAAAGTGTGAGTGGCCCCAGACTTTTCCTTTAGGCCCCAAGACCAATAAAGAGGCCACCTGAGGCCCAGATATCAAAGGGCACCCCATATCACTGAGAAACAAGAAGATGATAAGTGGCAGCCCAGGTAGGAGACACTGTCTGATGCTGATGCAGATGCATAGTTGTGGATTTAAACCTTCATCGGATCACAAGGTTTGACAAGAGGGAATTGGCCAGATTTCCATATCAGGATTTTGTTCCAGGATCCTGTTCTAGGATCCCATTCCAGAATCTGTCTCCAGGACTCTGAATGGATCAGACTGGCAAGCTAGACCCATGTAACGCACCGAAGGAAACAGCACTTTCTGTTAACTCTGTCCCAACTAGGAACTGGTTCGATTCCTTGGATAAAGGAAAACACCTTGGATTTCATGAACTGCCTTGACAGATTCGTCTGTAAATATTGTAAATATTTGTAAATATCAATAATTTTGTGTCAGGATTTGTTTGTGGGTTGAGGACCCAAAAGCAGAGGTAGGCAGGCAGAGGTGAATTTATGGTTGGTTTAATGAAGAGTAACAACATATTCTCATTATCAGTTCGTATAAAATCGTACGAAAAGTTATGCACACTATTTCGTACGTTTTGGATGTTTTTCCTAAAAAAAAATAGATCAGTGCGCATGCGCAGGCAGACATACAAAAAAAGCAGATCCGCGGGCGGACTTAAAACTGGGAAAAACAGTGCAATAATTACTTCTTCATGTCTCTAACTACGTTGCTTGCTGTTTTATATCTTAGGGTTAGGGTCAGGGTTAGGTGTAGGGTCAGGGTTAGGGTTAGGGTTAATTGTATGTTAAATTCTATGTTATTGAATGGTGCGTACGATGCGCATGCGCATACGATGAAAAAAACGCCAAAACGTACGAAATTACGGTGCATAACTTTTCGTACGATTTCATACGAACTCATAATGAGAATACACTGAGAGTAACTGAAAAAACAAAGTCCAAACAAACAGGCAACAAAGAATCCAAAATCCAAAATGAAAACAAAGTCCAAAAAAAAAAACAAGAAACCAGGAGTCCAAAATACAAAGATTCAAAACATGAAAAAATAAGAAGAAAACAAACCAGAAAACCATGGAGACATCAGGGAATCAAAACTCAAGGAGGAAGGCTCAGAGAGATGGAGTTGGAGCAGAGACAAAGACAGGGCTAATGAGAAGATTGGGAACAGGTGAGGACAGAGCAGAAACAAAACAGGAGCTAGGGAGAAAGGACAACACAAGAGGGCAGCAGAGGGCAACAAATGAAAGACATGGAAGACTGGAAATAACTAGAAAACACAATAAAATAATAATTAAACCACTAGGACTAAAAAACATGGAGAAAAGTAAAACTAAACACTCAAAAGAAAACATAACAGAACCAAGACTAGGACAGTAACTGAGAAAAAAACAAAGAACACAATTAACTAAGAATTAAACCATAAAAACTAGGAAACAAGGAGAAAAGCAAAACTGGATACTCAAAAGAAAAACATCACAGAAAACTGAAACCTAACATTTTGCACCACTCCATTGTCTGTCAGTGTGTTTGTAAAAAGTTACCACTTCCTCCAGCAGTCAAACCTAAGAATTCTCTCTGATTTAATATGTTAATTTATTCAATCATGCTAATATTCATATAAGTAATATATGTTACAGAAGACATAGTGACAGCCTCATCCACCAGAGAAGGGCAGAAGGGACCACCTGGGGCCCGACCCCAGATTGGCCAGGGGCCATGTCCAAGAGGCTACGATGCTGAGGTCCCATGGGGCCGCGGTAGAAAATCCAAGGGTTCCACCCCCGTGGGGGGGCGGGGCAAGACGCTGAGGCCTGCACATTCACAAGGAATGAAACAGCACCCACCGAAGTACCCAACCCCACACCTAAAGAAACATCAGGCACCCCTCATCGGCAGAGAGTATAAGACTGGCGAGAAGACAGGTCTGGCTCATACTATGGGCCCAAGATGTTGCAGTAGTTGGGAGGGGCCACAAACATTCAACCTGACAAGTAGACAAAGACAAATTCACTTTCATCCAGTCCAATTTGCCCAGTCTCATCCTTACGCCCGCAGACACATAAACAAGCACTCAAAAGAGACACACACAGGAGCAGACAATAACCATGTTCTTATACTCCTCATACATATACTGTAGGGGCCAATCACCCAGACCCCCAGACCTAGGAGATACCGAGCCCTCAGCTGGAGATCTCACACATTAAATGTGCTTGCCATGGGCTTGGAGTGGCTCTGGCCGGCGCGTGTTGGGGGCGTGTCAGGGCCTGGTGCGGGCGGCGGGTGGGGGGGGGGATCTTGGCGGCGGACGTGGCTGGGCTGCTTTGGCTTCGTCCGGTGGGGGGGCGGCGTGGTTCGCTCCGCTCTGGCTTTGTGCTGCCCCTCGGGCTGCTGGGGGGGGAGGGTGGTTGCGCCGGCTGCGGTCTGCTGTTCTTGCGGTTTTGCGCCGGGCGGCTTTTCTGCTCTCGGGCTGATTCGCGCTGATGCGCGCTGTTGGCTTCGTCTTGGTGGGGTGGGGCTGCGGTTTTGGCCGGGGGGCCGTTTTGGGGGGGTCCCGCGGCGCTCGCGGCCAGTTCGCGGCGGATGCGCGTGGGCCCCGGCCGCAGGGGGGGCCGCCTGAGTGTTTTTCCTGGGTGGTGCGGTCGCGGTGGGTGTTGCGGCCGGTCGCCGGGGCTTGGTGCCGGGGGGCGGGGCGTGTTTCGGTGCTCTGTGGGGCTGGGGCGTTTTGGTCGGTGCCGTGGGGGGGCTGGTGTTCGGTGCCCGGCCCTACTTCGGGGTGGCCGGCTGCCGGCGGAGCCCGTGGACTCGTCCCCGCGGCTCGCCGGGGCGCCGGCATGGCGGTGGCTGGGGGGCTTCTTCGTGGCTGTCTCTCCTCCTCCCTTGGTGGGGGTCTGATTTCCGGGGCTGGCCCCGCCTTGGTGCCTTCGCTTCTGGGGTCCCTTTGGGCGCCTGGGGCTTTGGGTCTCCCGGCGCTGGACTCAGTGCTCTGGGGGGTGCGCCTCTCCGGCTCTCCACAACCAATATTGAGCATTTTTTCTATGGTTAAAACTTTATATGCACAAGTTCACCCTCACAAACAACTACAGGTGCTAGGCTTCAGGTACTTAGAGATTCACTTCCAAACAGAAACCCCACATTCATATCTTCAGGTAACACAGAGTACATGTCAGACTTAATAATATTACTTTAGCGATAGTTTCAAGGTGTTGCTTTATTGTATATCTCGTACCATGTCTTTTGGTTGTGCTGTTCTTTTTTTTCATCTTGTATGTATAAAATGAATTAAACATTTTTACTTGTTGGCTAAAATAGGCTCAAATTACACACAATTCATCTGAAACCTATAACTGTTACAGATTTACAGCTTCATTTTCATGTTTGAGAATATTAACATTGTAAAATTTGACCTTGAACAAAAGCACTGGCTTTGGAGTACTTTGTGGTTAAAATTCAGCATTTATTTTAGTTATGTTTCTGTCCAAAACCACAAACTTCCTTGTAGGTTGTAAGTAAAGGAGGATCAGTGTTCTTACTGTCAGTTAACTGCTTTACCTTAACAACACCAGTCTAAATGCGCACAACAAACAGTCCAGATGGGATTAAGGATTTAGGGCAGCATAGTCTAAGCATGTCTTTAATTACTTAAATTGTTTGTACTAAAGTTCTAAAATCAGACTGTTTCCAGGTATAAATCTTGTAGAGTGTTTTTCCATTAAGCCCCGAAGCATCTCTAACATCTTTATTACACTACTTCCCCAAGCAGTCACATTGTAAATATTCCTGACCAAACAGGCAAAAACAGTCTGCATTGGTGTCTCATTCCTCAGTTTAACTCTCAGACCTCCTGGCTGGGAGGTAATGGAGACTTCTTGGTTATTAGACACCCAAAATAAGAAAATAAAGATTTGTTTCTTTTTTTGTTTTTTCTCTTAAATTGAGACTTTATAGAGTCAGATCTTGTAACTAATGTTTTAAATATAATGGAAAAAAAAAACAGGCAAAATAAAGATAAGATGCAGTTGGCAACATACAGATCATTAATAACTACTGACAGGGTTATGCTAGTTTCATAAGACTGGCTGTTGAAAGATTTGCTGGAACAAGTCTGATCCACAGTGACTGCAGCTCAAACTGACAGGACTTAATGGATCTGCTGACTTGGTGCCTGATACCAGAGAGAACTTTCCAAGGTCTTTTAGAGTCCAGTTATCACATGAATAATTGAAAGCATACTCTACAGGGGTGGCCATTATGTTGAAGACCTTATCTCCATGCTGCAGCACATCAGAATATCCTGAAAGCATCACAGCTTTCATCCATGGTTTCTTTTTCATGATGAATAATAATTTTAAAAGAGGTGGGATTATTATAACTGATTCGTCTCTTTGACAAATTTCTTACTGTAACTTTTCCAGATTTGCTCTGAAAATGATTTCAAGAAAATATTTGCACTTTTAACCTCATCTGTACTGAGATGAAGTTAAAAGATACATAGATTGCTCTATGCCCTAACCACTAGGCCACCACTCCCCCTTAACCCATCCCCTTGGCAAACAGTGGGCTGCCATCATGGGGCGCCCCTATTTTTTAGCCTCTCCCACACATGTGTCTGGCCAATGTCGTCATGGTTACTGAGGTCAGGCAAACCTGACCTCCTGATTACCTAACTATCTCCCGATTTGTCCACTCCCAATCAAAGGCATGCTCCATTTGCCCCTCAGGATCCATCAGGTCTCGCTGTTCCCCGCTAGATCCTTTCATTGTTTCTCCTCTATAATTTGTTAGCTTCACTATTATAAGGTTTCACCTGTCGTTCTTATAAAATCCTTACATTCTCCAAAATGCAGTCTAGGTTTGGGTCCATCATAAAATCCACATATCCACAAAAGCAAATCAATTGATAAAAACCTTGAAATATAATATAAAAAAAAGCAATAAGAAAACACAACATGGATATAAAGACAAGCTAAAAATAATTTTAAAAAACATATTTGTTGTGAAAGGCCAGAGAGGAGAGGTTGTTCTTTGGAGTAGATTCAAAACAGGAAGGCAAGATAGTTTATTTTATTTTATTTTTTTAATCATGAGACCCCAGATTTTCACAGCATTAACTGCATGCTCTCTGTCTGACTTAATATGTCTTTCACATCAATGTCTTGTGCTCTTTTTTTCCAATGTTGCTTCAGTTCTTTGAGGTTTGTATACATTTGTCTTTGCAAAGTGTTCTTAAATCGTTAAAGTTGTGGACTTTAAAAAGGACATATCTGTCATGATCTGCCCTATAGATCAGCCCTGGTAGCTGATCTAATCGCTCAATTCATTCACCTGCCGTACCCTTCACGTTCTTTTATTATGAATGAACTTATTCACCTGCTCCTGTTGCTTTATATACTCTTCAGCCCAGCTATCGGGGCCAGATCATTAGTTATCTATGTTTTCTCTCCGTCAGTTAGTTTTTGTTTATCCTTGGTTCATGTCCCCGTCCCCGGAGGCCAGTGAGGGTTTGGTGTTTGTCTCCTGTCTCCTGATCGTGTCCCGGCACTTCTCTGCGGGGCCAACAGGGAGCCGGTTTAAAGTTCAGCAGTTCTCCTGGTACCATGTCTTGTCTCCACCCACAAATAATCTTTGACAGTTCACCCTGTGAAAGGCACGATGTGCAGGAGGGTTGACGACTGAGTGCAAAACGTTTCTTCCACATAGACAACTCCAAAGACTTTGCTAACAAAGTCAAACATTGAAAGATGGCACCAGGAGAAACCCTGGTGTCTTTCGATGTTACCTCTCTTTTCACGTGTATACCTATATCAGAGGCAGCGGAAACAGGCAGGAAACATCTTCAACAAGACAGTGACCTAAACAGCAGCACCAATTTCACTCTGGACCAGATCTGCACCCTACTGTACCTTTGCCTTTCCACAACCTATTTCAAGTTCAGGGATAATTTTTACAGGCAAAAGCACAGTTGTGCAATGGGATCTCCTGTTTCACCAATTGTAGCCAACCTTTACATGGAATAAATGGAAAAGAGAGCTTTGGACACCTTCAGAGGAACACCACCAACCCCTTGGTGTAGATATGTGGATGACACATTCATCAAAATCCAGCAAAAGAAGTGGAAGCTTTCACAAGACACATCAACTCGTTTAACCATAACATCCAGTTCACCAGAGAGGATACCAACAACAGGCTACCTTTTTTGGACTGTTTGGTGAGCATGGAAGGAGATGGAAACCTGAAGTGAAGGCTATAGGAAATCCACTTACACAGAACAAATATCTTCTTTTTGACTCACACCACCCATTGGAACACAAAATTTCAGTCCTTTCAGAACCTTAAAACATCGCGCTGAGCATGTAGAAGCACAAAGAACAGAAACACATCAAAGATGCTCTCCAAACCTGGGATACCCAAACTGGGCGTCTGTCAAATCAGTAAGGAAATTCAAATGATACGCAACAGAACATAACATTGAGAAGATCAAACGCAAAAACATATCCATCCCTTATGTTGCTGGAGTCTCTAAAAAACTCAGAGAATTCTCTCCAAACACAAAATCCCAGTACATTTCAAACCTAGCAAGACCCTTAGACAGAGGCTAGTGCATCCTAAGGATAAAATTCCTAAACCAAATATAAGCGGAGTGGTGTATGCAGTGCAGTGCAGCCAGGAATGCTCTGATCTTTATATTGGAGAAACCAAAACGACCTCTCCACAGACGCATGGCACAACACAGAAGAGCGACTTCCTCTGGACAAGACTCCGCAGCACATCTACACCTTGTGGACAAAGGACATTCTTTTGAGGACAAGAATGTTCAAATTTTGGATAAAGAAAATAGGTGGTTGGAGAGGGGCATGAAGGGAGCCATCTATGTTAAGAGAGAAAAAAAAACAACCTTAAACACAGGGGGTGGACTAAGATTCAAGCTTCCAAAAACTTACAATTCAGTTATTGAGTTGATTCCTGCCAGGTATCACAACACTCCCCACCCCATCACAGAGGAACAAAGTACCTCCCCGCTCCACCCGGTGAACAATACCTCCTTAAAGACCGACTCTTAACAATCATAGACAGGTTTCAGGTATTACAGGCTAACAATGGAACCAAACGACCCGCTCGTCAGTTTCAATTTGCATGTTTCCAAGCAAAACAAGGCCTTGTATATAAAAAGCCTCAAACTCAATGCGAATCAGGACATTTTGAATTGAGAAAGCTTGCTGCTTGTTTTTAAAACTTTTACGGAACCCCTTTGTCTGTTCCAATTTGCACGTTTTCAAAACAAAAACAAGCCTTTGTTGGGCTGCCATACAAAACCTCGAACTCAACGCTATTCCTGACATTTTTAATTGAAAAAGCTTCCTGGATGGAAAGCAAAGCATCTTCAAACTTGGAAACCAAGTCCATGGATTGTTTTGAATTTTTTAATTAATGACTATTACCTGGATGACTGAGAACCTTTACCAGCATGTTAGCATTTTGAGCTAATTAAGTAAAGGAACACCCAGTTCCCACCTACCAAAGTTTGGTTTTTGCGAATTCAGTTCACAGCTGAAATAGCAGCTGATGCCATGAGAAATTACAACTTACTTTTACACTGTCTCTGTTCCTTTCTCAAGAATGAAGTTGCAGATTTTGAAAAAAACAGATGTGGTAGCGACAGTTATGCTGCCATATTTATTTTGTTTTACCTATGGGCTCTGCAGGTCTTACTCTACTTGCAGCTATACAGTATGCCCCTCCTTACACCATAATAATGCAACATGATCGACTGACCTTTATTGGATTGTACTTGAACAACTTAAGCTGAAGTGGTACAAGATGGATTCTCCGGTGAATTTGCAAATACAGCAACAAATCAGCTTGCATGCAAGGTTAGAAAAGTGACATCAACGAAAACCTTGTGATCATGTATAAAAAGTGCTAAAGCCAATTTAACGATTTCAACTTTTTCTCTCCGTCTCTTTATCTATGAAATCCGAGCTCTGTGTTTTAAAAGGGACAGTAGGGAGGTACTCTTGTATATTTTTATATATATATATAACAAAACTGGACACAATAATGACTGCGTCTATCTTCCCAAACCTGGATATTTCTTGCTTGTTTAAAGCTATAAAACAACTGGCTCCTGGAATGCAGCAAGTAATAACCAGGAAGGTCAAAAGATAAGCTCCATGGCATCATACAGGAGCCCTCAGGGTTACAATGCATGCTACAAGCACTCAGACTATGGCTGGGATCAGGTATAACTGCAGACGGCAAAGAAACTTTGAGGACTGATTCGAAACACTAAACGGGATCAGATCTGCAGCTGTGTCGCTCTGTCTGTTAATCCTACAAAGACTCAGAGGAAGGTGGGGAATATCAAGACCTTCCTCTTGTGAGGAGGCAGAGGTGGACCCAGATTGGTTCAGATTAAAAGCAGAGCGTGTCTCGACCGGGAACTGAACCCCACGACTCTCCTGGACGCTAAGAGGTAAAGCCAGAGTCTCGCCACTATGGCTTACAACAGCAAAACCATCTGCTGAAAAACCAGTGGATCCAAGCACAGAACCAGCAGACCCTTCTGTCCTCACATTCCAGTTAACATTAAAATCCTCCTATGCCTTAGTTATAAAGTTTATCTTATTTGTTTCGAGCTAAGTTTGCATAAGTATATGATAAAGGTTAAATAACTTAAAAATATATTGGAGCAATGACTAAAGGGTTCCTAGTATAGTATCGCCACTGAATGTGCATGGCAAACACCATAATAGAATAAATATGAAAATTCCCCAGCTTCTCCCTGAAACACAAAGGATCATATGATTTGATGACATAGTTACATTTACAGCAGACACACCAATAAAATACATGGTGATTGCTTGGTTTTTGCTACAGTATTTTTTACATACTATCCACATTAACCAAAATCCATGCTGAGTGTCCATTTATTTTTGACACTAAACCTTAGAATATGGACAAAATATGTCTGAATAGCATGATAACGTGGGTTGTGAAGGCCATATCAGTAGAGCAAGTTTGAATTAAAGAGGTTCCAGCCGCAAAGCAACGGATGCAAGTTTAGAGATAAAGATCATGTAACTGAGTAAAATGTTAAGTACACCAACTTTGTTGTGTTCCATACACTGCAACCCAATGCACATAAAAACCCAGATTTATCTGTAAAAAAAAGCGTAATAAGCCAGAGACAGAATGACCTAGATGGTGGTTTCTCCATATTCGCTCACTGAAAGAAATCTGTGGTCAACCTTTAGAGTTCTCTGCTATAGAAAACTGGGTCTGTGGCTGATTAGCTACCTGCAGCAGCCTTTCAAAAGCAGGTCAAAAGCAAGATATGTTGTGCATGCCTAGCTAGCGGAGCAAATTTACTCTATGATGTGTATAGTGAGTCCTTTTTCCTCACTATTACAGGACAACCTATTTTCGGGGTCACCTGTTAAGGGATACAGAAAGGTGTTTTTTTATATATTGCGTAAGCATTTGATTATTGTTTTTTTTTTTTTTTTCGACCGAAGCACTAACAGCTGCTGCTTTTTGGTAATGCTCAGTCCGGTATCTTGAAGATTGTTTTTCATCGTTATTTTAAACCAGTGATATTGGACCTATGAATCATTGAAGAAAAGAAAGGCTCCTAAACTTAAGGAATCTGTATTGTCAGAGTTTACCTTAGGACAAAGGAAGTGATAGCAGGAACATACAAATGTTAAAAAGATATTTTTAAAAATGTCCAAATGTGTCAATTAACAATTAACATACATAGGACAAGAAAATGTTGATTTTTTTCTTTGAAAACTAGCAGGACATGCTAAAAATCGCTATCTACTACTAGTTAGTTTGTTGACGTTACCTTGCTAGCATGTATTGCTGTGTTTTTCGTTTTAGGCTACTTAAAGGTATAGCGGAGGAATTTCGTCTCTCTTCTTTGATAAAAAATGCACAAGCACAACCCTGTACCCGCTCCCAAGAGGGAATGCCTATTTAATGCGTGTTTAATTAGCCCTGCTCAAGAATTTTATTCAATTCAGTTCAATTCAATTCAGTTTATTTCTATAGTGCCAAGTCACAACACATGTCATCTCAAGGCACTTTACAGTTCAACCAGATGATCCAGTCAAATTGGTTAAAAGTTTTCTAAGGAAAACCAGGTGATTGCATCGACTCGTTGGCTCGAAGGAAATCCCTGACACTAAGCATGCTTGTAGCGACAGTGGAGAGGAAAAACTCCCTTTTAACAGGAAGAAACCTCCAGCAAAACCAGGCTGTGTGAGCGGCCAACTGTCACTTGCAATTAATGTATATAATACTTAAATTAAAATAAGCATGCTAAATAATTAAATAGTACGTTAACTGTGCTAAATAATTATATTTAGCATGCTCAAGATTTATATAAAAGGCTAACTGTGCCACTTAAAATAGTAATAAGTTACAATGTTACTTTTGAGCATAAGGTCTTTATCCCACCTGAGCTCTTAAAACCAAATCATTATTAAAAGTCTATTGAAATAAAAATTTAACATAAAACATAAAGATGTTTGGTTTTTATCTTGATAAGCTTTACCAGAAGAATGTGTCAGAAGTAATTTGAACACATTTTATTTAGGTTAATATTTATAGAAACAAAACACAAATACTACAAGTTTCACACAGCTTGACAGAGAGAGAGGCATTTACATCAGACATTGTGAATTGGCTGTTATGTTAAAAACTTGCCCTGTGTTAGACTGTCTTTGTTTAATTGTTATTAAGTGCAAACCCTTTTCCATGAAAAAAGAAAAAAAAAACGTGAAATAAAAAAAGATATTTGGTGTTTTCAAAATGAAAGGAAGGAGGAATAAAAATATGCCATCACAGAAAACTTTCACTGATAACACAAGCTTCCTGTGAGGGCAGATTTTATCAGAGGTGTCTCGATGTATGAGTCATCAGCTTCAAAACAAGCTGTTCTTTCAGCCAAAAGCCTGATATGAAACTAAACACATAAGCAAAACGCTATAATTAGATAGTCGTTCACATGAAAAATTGACATTGGGTAAAAGAATAAACATCAGCTTCTGCAAGAACATTAATGTTTACCAAACAAGCAGGAAGATCTCTCCAAGATGACATGAGCAAATGCAGACATGACATTTTACAATCCTGGAGATAAATGAAATGTTTTTAACCCTGAAGCTGCAGGATGAAGAGCAGATTTAAAGTTCAACAACTCACCTCCAAGCGTTTCTCGCTGATGATTGATGAGCAGGCGAAGCTGATGTCAGGGTAAACAGAGGACCAGCCTTTCTCTGTGCAGTTCCTGCTCAGGTTACCTGAAAAAAAGACAGAAATGAGTTACCATCTTTATTTTCTACATGTCTAGATAATCACCGTCTCTCTCCTCCTTCAGTGATTATTTTGTAAAAGGCTGAGAATAATTTCTAAGCTATTACAGTAATGAATTGTTTCTATGTCAAACGTTAGTAATGTTTAATGACATAATGTAGTGACCTTGTCCCAACTTAAATACCTTAATAACTGAAGGACAGGTGTTGCGCAGAACTTAAGTGGACCCTGGATCTCAACCGACTGGAAATACAGTATACACACCCCTCCTGCAGAGGGACAGTTGGTTTACATTAGTACAGCTGTGTACAGCTGCTGAAAAGGCCAAAATTATTCCACTATCCACTAAAGCTTTTCTTTTCCAGCATAAAAAAGACTTGCTTATTGGAGCACAAATTGACTGACCAAAATGAAACTGGCTAAATGACATTCAACCAAATATAAACAGGTGAATGTATATATTTCAACTTTTGTGGATAATTTTGACTATTTCTGGTTTGAAGACAAAATATAAAGTATGTATTCTTCATTATTGTTCCACCCTGGTAAAAAGAACTCTTTAAAATAATATGAAAAGAATAAAATGAATATGGCATCTGGGTCAGTCTGAAAGTGTCCTCACACTGTGACATGTCCAGGAGGATGGGGGTATTTTAAAGTCACAGCTGGTGATCAGCTGCTGTTATGTACGCTGGTGATGATCACATTTTTTTTTTTTGTCTCTTTCTCATGAAGCATCAAGGTGGATGAACTACAAAGACCAGCTGGCACTTACCATGATCAAAAACAAGCTTAGAGCAGATATACACAGCAGGGAGGACAGGGAGAAGGGACAGATGAAAAGAAAACAACCAAAAATACAAATATAAAGTACAAAAAAATGCTAATTCTGATGTAATAATAAAAAAAAACAAGTTACAAAAACTTCTACCTTTTTATATTTTAATAGAAGACAAGAGGGTCAAAAAAAAGGATAATAATCAATTAATCGATTTATAAAATACTGAAGATATAGGGTAACAGTGATCGCTTTATCTATAGGGTGAGTGCTAGAAAATAGAGTCTGGTGGATTCTTCTTCTGTTCATGATGGCTGCCATCAGAGAAAGTATGCAGCTGAGACCATTTTGCATGAAAATGACCTCACATGCTGGAAACTGCTAATGAGAAATATGGCTTTCTGGATCACTATTAAAGCTCGAGTTCAGCTGCAGAGAGGAAAGCAGCATGGTTGCCTGCTCTTCAGCAATCAAGCTGCTATTTGCCTCCTAAAAGTGGCTAGAAGTTGCTAAATGATGTCATCAACTGATTTGCATAATGCTTTGATCGAGCCAGAAAGTTATCAGTTATTTAAAACACCCTAAATATGCTTAAAAGTTAAAAATGAAACTTATGAAATATTTTCATTTGATAAAAGTCTATGTAAATTAATCTTGTTATGTTATCAAATAACATTTAAGGACAATTAACAGAGGTATAACCAGTAGATGGTGCTGTTTTTGAATGCGATGGAAGATGAGATCTAGTTCAGTGCAACAGTTTCAAAGAAAAAAATATAACATTAAATATTTCTTTCCCACCCTGCTTTGAAGGGAATCAGTGGATTATATTGACTGACTCTAAATGCCTCAGTGCTTTGGAGGAGCTTTCAGAAAACAGTGAACTAAGGGCAATCTGTGTTTTAATGGTTTTCGCCAAAGTCTTCAACTACACAGTAAAAAAGTCACTACATTTGTCAAAAAACACTAAAAGGGCGTGAAAAGTCGTTAAATATAGCAATAACATTGCTATATTTAACTGCCACCGGTGCAGAGCTTGCTAAAACACTGGCAGCTGAAAGCTTATCATCACAAATTGACAGAGATGGCAAAAGTACTCACTTTCCGTACTTGAGTAAAAGTACAGATACTTGTGTTAAAGAATACTCTGGTAAAAGTGGAAGTACTGATTAAACTTCTTTACTCAAGTAAAAGTAACAAAGTACAGGCTTGTAAATTTACTTAAAGTATAAAAGTAAAAGTAGAAACCACTTTCTTCATGCGGTTGCCTACATTTTAAATGGATGTCTGCCAATAGGACTAGATCTCCGTTGTGTTCATTTTCAATCATCTCGTCGTCCGTGCTACTATGCTAACGCCACCGCCACCAAGCTGCAATGATTTGCCGCCAATGAATACCGCCGAATCTGTCGATTCATCTTGTAGTGGTGCGTCAAATGCAACGTAGATTCCCATCCAATTAGATTGAATTTGGTATTGATGACGTGAAAAATAATAACGGTAACTCCATTAAAATGATTCAAAACTAAAGTAACGAGCCAATTTTTTAAAAATGTAAGGAGTAGAAAGTACAGATATTTGTATAAAAATGTAAGGAGTAGAAGTAAAAGGTCGCCATAAAAATAAGTAGTAAAGTAAAGTAAAAATATCAGAAAAATCTACTTGAGCACAGTAACGAAGTTTTTGTACTTCGTTACTTCCCATCTCTGCAAATTGAGAGGAGAAAACATCGGGACAAGACAGGCAGAAAAGAAACTATTGTTGTCTAACAAAACCCTTGATGAGAGAGCAACATGCTGCAGGAAGGACAACTATGATCAGCAGAAGAAATGATCAAAGATGTCCCTGTTCTATAAGAACCTTCTAGGACTAAAGAGGGGATTCAAACTGGCTGTATTAATTGATTGGGGGTAAGCTTTCCTGCTTTTTAAGGAATTGTATTTATTAGGGATGCACGATATAATCGGCCCCCTATCGGTATCGGCCTGTATCGGCCTTAAAACTGAATATCGGACATCGGCCACCCCACCGATATTTAACCCGATATTTGATCAGCTTCTGAGTTTCTAAAGTCTAAAAAAAAAAAAAAAAATACTACTTCTTCTTCTTCCTCAAAAACTTCTTTTTTACAGACTTAAAAACTTCTAAAGACGAGGGAAAAAATATTGAAACATTAAAATATCCCAATATCTTCATATGCTGATATATTGCCATTTAAAAACACCATATCAATCTCTTTTACTAATGAAATATTGCTATATGTCATCATTATGCTACGAAATCCCCTGAAAATCCACTAAATTTTGCCATATTTTTATATGTTGATATATTGACGCGGTATCGATCTATTTTACTAACAAAATCTGACAAGAATTTGCAAAATATCACGAGAGTTTGTAACAGAACGATGAAATTTCACGAGATTTTGAAAGTAAAATAGATCCATACCGTGTTTTAAAAAATCAATTTGATATCAGCATATGAAAATATATTTGAGTATATTATTTTTCAAAGTGTCAGAAATGGATAACAAAACTGCTATTTTCAATGACTACTTATTTTTGTCCAGCTTTAACATCAGTATCGATATCGGTTATCGGCTACATGAGTTTTAAAATATCGGCATATCGGATATCGGCCAAAATCCCAATATCGTGCATCCCTAGTATTTATTAATATTCCTATCTGGTTGATCAATCTCTTGTTAGATGGGGGAACAGCCTTAAAGTTCAGTTTAATTTTTCATCTGAAAATAATTGAACACAGGTTATATTTTGTATAACACATTATAAAATATATAAGACTATATTTCTTTGATTTTCTGCATATTTTTATCTCATTCTATAAGGCTCCCCCCATGCCACTCCAGGGGGGCACAGCCACCTCTATGAAAGTCATTGAACCAATGAAAACATTTGCTCATACACAAACACCACCGCAGATCCATGATTTTTGGTTAAAAAACATAAAAAACACCAAAGAAGTTTGTTTATTTATTTCTGTTGTTATTTGATCAGAAAATTAAGAATCACAGTTCAGAGGGAGTTTCAGGGGCACTAATAGTATTAGAGTGTCTGAGAGGTTTACATTTTTATTAGAAAGTACAAAGTGGACTACAAAGTCATTCAAAGATGGAAAGCTTTTTTAAGATTTCAAAGAAGTTGGGATAATCATCAGCTCAGTTCCCTAATCTCACTAAAGGATTAGGATCTACAGAGATGTTTGTACAGAAAGGTAAAAAGCTCTTAGGGTCACAGCCAACTTTAAAGCTACTGTATGAGCTTCTCATTCATTCTGATGGGAGCCTGGTCTTCAATATAAATAATGTCTCTCAATTTTCTTCTCTTATCATCACAAGACTTACCTAACAGACCTTTAGCTGCTTTGATTGACAACTTATTTTATAGTCTACTATTATATACTATTATATAGATAACCAATGCTTTTTGTTTAGGCTCAGTTTATCCTGAGCTATCTCTATAGTTATTCTGTTATAGGTTTAGTCTGCTGGAGGACATAGGGACCTCTTATTAACTATTCTGCTTCATTCTATCTCTATTCTCCAACTCTGCAGAATCTGTTAGTTCAATCTCTAACGTTCTGCTCTCTCTGCTTTTTCTCATAGTAGCTTCATCTGGTCTGTTCCTGATTGGCTGTGACTCCATCCTGGAGAGAAACATCAGCTGTGCTGCTGCCATCAACACCTTTGTTTATGTTGGAGATCGGCCTGTTTTTCAGTGTAGTCCTGTTTCTCTGTCTGTGAGTGGCTGGATGTGTTTTCTTCCTCCTCTGACATGGGAGCTGGGTCAGAGGTCGTCTGCCTGGCTGTGTGTTTCCTGGACTGGGCCACCTGTGGAGCTGGTTGACAGTTGCCTTTTCTGCTTCTGTCTCCTTGAACCCCAGTCGGCCTCAGCAGATGGCCGCTCACACTGAGCCTGGTTCTGCTGGAGGTTTCTTCCTGTTAAAAGGGAGTTTTTCCTCTCCACTGTCCCTATAAGCATGTTTAGTGTGAGGGATTGCTGTAGAGTCAATGAGTTGATGCAATCACTGGTTTTCCTCAAATAGAAAACTTTGAATCAATTTGACTGTATGATCTGGTTGAATTGCAAAGTGCCTTGGAATGACATGTGTTGTGAATTGGCGCTATAGAAATAAACTGAATTGTATTGAATTTTTTTTGCCGTCTTAAAGTGTAACTCACTCCAAAATAAAACAACATAAACTCGGTCTATGGGATGATATTTTAATGTTAGTGTGCATTTTTTTTAACATCATTTGAGATTTTTAGGTTTGGTCTCTTAACTCCCTCACTGCTGCTGAAGTGGTTGAATAATGGCTACTGGAGTTTAATTTTCCTACAGGGTTAAACGATATAATGAGGAACATGTCTACAGTGTGTCACAGGTTCAGGCATTTGTCATCATCACCAACATACAAGCATCTCAAAAAACAAGATGTGTTCATTCTCAAAAAAAAAAAAAAAAAGCTGAAAATATAAAACCAACAATCCTAATCTTATTTCAAAACTCTAACTTTAAATATATGGATAATTACAAACAAAACTTTTTGCAGGTATGAAATGTTTTTATTTGATCCAGTTTAATTCTTGAACTGCTATTATTTCTATATTTGTCAAATAAAAATGTTATGCTGATTGTAACAGATGCTGGCCTTTCAGTTATACTAGGAGTGACACCAGGAAGCAGGTTGTCTCAGTATTAAGAAGAAGTTAGATGCTAATAATATGTTTATTTCTGATGAACAAGCAGATAATAAACAACTTTCTCTGAGGTCCTTAAACAAAATACTAATGTTTCTGGCAAAGGATCACAAAACCTCAAACTTCCAAAGATAGAAAACACTTTAACCAAATAGAATAATGGGCTGAACTTTGAAAGTATTATCTAATAGCTAAGATCATATTGGGCATTAAGGGAATGGCTTGAAGGCAGACTTGTAAAGTGCCTTGAAATGATATGTCCTACGATTTGGGACCATATCGCTAAACGTTCCTAATATTTCAATGTTTTTCTGTGTTTGATGAAGAACTCCCCTAAAAGTTGTTAAAAACAGTCTCACAATCCCCTTACCATGTGTATTGTGAACTCCAATAAACTCCAAGAGGTCCATAGCCTCTTTTAGAAACCCCTGCTTTAAGCAGCTGGAAGACGCATGTCAGGACCAAATGTGTCAAGTTTAGAGTTAGTTAGCTGAGGATCCAAATGCAAAGATGAAGAGGCAGAAATGGGTTCTTGCAGATCTAATTTTGGGGTAGATGGTAACAGAAGTACAAATCCAGAAATAATAAACAGGGAACCAAAACTAGGAGACGCCAGATAGAAGCTAGCATGAGGACTGAAGAGGATCCTCTGCAGTTCCTTGTCTTGGCTTGTTTTGTTTAATGGCGGTTGGCAAACAACTTTTCGGTGTGAGTTACTGCCACCAACTGGTGAGGAGTGTGGATCAGAATGGCCTTATTCATAAAGATACTTGTATTTATTTATCTATATCTATAATATTACATTACCATACTAAATCCTCCTAATTATTGTCAATATGAAATATTTAAATAAATATTGGTAACATTTTTTGACCTTTTCTGCAGAATATCTATCAAATCCCTCTGCAGTTCCTCTCCAGAGAACGAGTTTATATAGGAGAGAGCGATGAATGGAGTAATTAGCTAATTGGGAGCAGGTGTGGACAGAAGCAGCTGAAGGGAAAGCAGAGGGGAAGCAAGGAGTACACAGGGTTTAACTAAAATTAGAAAAGAACTTGAATGAAGCAAAAGGGAAATAAGACCAATGACTAGAAAATAAAGAATAACCAACGTGAACACTAGAGAATAAGAGAATACACTGGAGAGAACTGAAAAATCACCAAACAGGAATAGTAAAGCTAATAAGTAATTCAAAATATGATATAAGTCTTAACAGTAAAAACAGAATAACATAAATCCATCACAAAGTGAAAACTAAACAGAACCAAAAATACCAGAACGGCAGATCATAACAAAATGTCTGAAGATATAAATAGTATTGTATATTATCTAATGTAAACTAGTGTACAGCAGCCTGTAAATTGTCACATTTATACAAGTCATTGAAGTCTCAGAGTCTGCCTCTTTACCTCTATAACGGAGGTTAGCAGATATGGTACCTAGAAGCTCTATATCAACATAGCCAGCTCTGCATTGGTTTTGCATCCTTGTTTTTGGTTTAGGTCTTAAATAAAATTTTAGATTGAGCTCAGTGATTCTTAGTTTTCCCATCCTTTCCTCATCTGACAAATGTTTTGTTTGCCTTTTTGCTGGCTCCATTTCATAAAGCTCTAAAATAAATAAATATTGCTTCTCACATGTGGGTAATTACGTGGCTAGGAAAGCAATGGCTTTATGTTTGGCAGCCGCTAAGCTAAAAAAAATGAACAAAACTAGACTCCCAGCAGGTCAGTGGTACTGAAAGTTACAGACCTGGTTTTCTGACCAGAGCCAATAAGGGGAGATAACAGACCGCTTGTCTCATAAACACTTAGATTTGTTATGATCTGCCATTTTGGACTCTTTGGTTCTGTTAAAGTTTCATTTTGGGTTTTTCAGTTATGCTTCATCTGAAGTTATTCTGTGTTGTTATAAAGATTTATATCATTTTGGAATTCTTAGTTTTACTCTTCCTTGTTATTTCTTTTAGTCATAGAATTTTTATTATTTATTCCTTGATCTAGTTTGTCTTTATGTTGTTTTTTCCATGGCTCCATAGTTATGTCCAGTTATCTCTAGTCCCATATCTGCTAGTTTTCCCCTTGATCACAGTTAGATTCTGTTGTTTTCCCTGTTTATTATTTGTTGGCCCCTTGTGCACCTTATCTTTCCCCTTTGCTTATTTCTAGTTGCTTCGGTCCACACCTGCTCCCAATTAGCTGATTACTCCATTCATCATTCTGTCTCCCATATATCAAACAATCAGTAAATCAAAGTTTATTTCTATAGCACTTTATAACAACACCTGGAAGACCAAAGTGTTTCACAGAAAAATAAAAACATAATTAAAAAACAAAAATCTTGTGCAGTTTCTAATTGCTGGGTTCTCTTCATTCTTATGTTTGTTTCTCCCGAGCGTTTCCTAGTTTTGGTTACTAAATTCCTTGTCTGTAATTTATGGATAAAAGCTTCTGTTACTTTTAAACTCTTCATTAAATTTGCACGGAACCATCTCAGCCTTCCATGTCTCTATTTGGTCTTCTACAAACATCCACTAACCGTGACATCATTACTTTAACAGGGACTTGAAAGGGGATATATTAGGGTAAAATGTTACTTAGTGCTGCTTTATTAACAACAATGGTCCCAATTCTTATTATGCCTATACTTAAAGTCTAAAAAGTGAGCAAATTAATGATTTTATTTACATATAAACATACATTCACATGTACCTTAAAAAAATTTAAATATTATTGATGTGTTATGGTTTGGGCACTGATGGCTGGTTTAATTGCTCATTTAATTCACCTGTCTAGCTCTGCCCTGTCTCTCATCAATGCTCTTCTGATCCACCTGCTCCTGTTTCTACTTAAACTCCTTGGTCTCAGCCATCAGTGCCAGATTATGCTTGAGCCTTCGATGTTGAGAGTTCTCTAGCATTTCTATAGTGTTCTTATTTCCTGATCCTGATCTGTTTCTGTGTTTGGACCTTTGAGCCTGCCCCTGTCTGATCTGTTTGCCTGACCTGTCTTTGGTCTCCTGTTTGTTTATTCTGTGGACTGAACCTGGATCTGCCTTTTGACTTTGCCCCGTGGATTATCCTGCCTTCCTTTGTCAGCTCAGATCTGATCTCCTGTAAGCTTTGCAGCCTTCAAGGCTTCCGTATCTGGAATTCTCTGGCAGCGTCCGCTGCGTCTTGTCAGCCGACCAGCTGGAATCATCCTCATTCTCTGGGAATGGACTGAACTGTCAAACCAGGTTAGTGACTCACATGCTCATAATCCTCCATCAGATTATGGTGAACACTAACCTGTGTTTCTCTCTGCCTTATGTCCTAGCTGCTGTTCCTGCTGCCACTGCAGATCTGTGCTGTCATTGTTTCAATAAACTCTTTTCAAGTCTTCCTCTGTCTTTCTTGCCGGAATTCTGGGTTCTGCTTTCTGAGTCCTTACATGATGTAGACTGCCCCTTACTAATAACACCAGGCCTTATCTTAAACAATATCATGCTTGGAAATTCGCTTTAGTTCAACATTGGGTCTGTTCAACACTTTTACACCATTTATTGAAATGCGTATTCTTTTCATGGTTATTTGAACCAGTAGATTAAATCTTTAGAAGAATTTGAGGATGATACATTAGGGAAGCAGAAAAAGGAGTGTTCATTTGTTCTAACATTTGTTACATATACTCTGTAAAAACCCACTGCTCCTGGAACAACTCATAGGGCCCAAAGCCTGTTTTGTTTAAAGTTAAGGTCAGACATAGGCCATAGGAATGAATGAGGAAATAAAGTGAATCAAATTCAAGCTCCCAGTGAGAATAAAAACATGTAATGTGTGTGTTAGTGTGTGGATGTGTAGGTGCTACGCTCACCATTTTTGCCGAACAGGAGCAGGAAGGGGGAGGGGCACGGAACGGTCAGTACTTCCCCGACGGCCGCACTGTGCCAACAAGAGACGTTGCTCCACTCGCCTTCACATCCTGCACGCATAATATACACACACATTCACACATAATATATACACACACACAGATAAAACGCACAAAAAGAAAATTAGCCAGGTCTGAATTTCCTGTTTAGCTGAGCTACTTATTTAAAACCCTTCCAAGCATATTCAGCATAAATCAGGTCCACATGAAAGCTTTCCGGTAGCTCAGAAATGTTTTGACACTTTGCTGCGCGCCGCAGTCAGAGAAGAAGGAAGGCCTCTTGTGATTTGATCTAACGGGTGATTTAAGGAGGTACAATAAATATCTGGGACATTACAGTGAAAACATAGACCTTTGAATGTTAGATCTGCTTCTATTTCTGAAACATTCAGCAACTGTAATACATTTCAAAGGTTATTAATCTCAGCTTTAATCAGAGATGGGGAATATCAACTTTTTTGTCATATTTTTCTAGCACAGAATAAAGATATGTACATATTTGATGTCAATCAAAAATCCAGATATATAGATAGTCATGAAATGCTATCTTAAAAATGTGCCTAACATATACGGGTTTTTTTTAAGTGTGGTATTTGCGGGACGGTGATTAAATCTGGACAGTTTCACGGAAATATCTCATATCAGTTTGTCTATTTAGGTTAAAAGTGTTTCTGTGTAAAACCTGTAAGAAAAACAACATATTGCACAAACGGCTGAACACAGAGTAGGAAGTTTTATTATCAGTTAGCAGAAACATTCAATGAGTAATGAATTTCAAAAAAGGAAGAAAAAGCAGGAGCAGTTTAATGTTTGCTGGATTGTATCTTTATGTATTTGAATTGGTTTTATTTGAGCTGTTATAACACAACAGGGAAACTAAAAGCACATTTCATTTTAAATACCTGATTTGTTCTAATTTAGTGTTTGTCTGTACGGAGGAGGTAATGTTCAGGTCAGTGTTCAGGCAGCAGGAAATTAAAGAAAATTTTGGTCCACATCTCAGCGGGGCTGATGGTCCACTCAGCTCCAAGCTGTGTGGACATAAAACCAGCCCAGATCATCAACCTCCCACCTCTGTTCTATGAGGCAATGCACCAATATTCTGTCATTATCTGTGAATTGATGGACTTCAAAGCAAGCAAAGCTAAAAAAAAAAGTTCTGTATTGTTTTTACTCCTTTTAGACAGTTGAAAAAAAAATGTAGCTTTTATTATTTTTGATTTGGATGATTATGACAGATGGGTAAGAAAGAAAGACTAAAAAGCCACAAAGTATGCACAGTAAGATAAGATTGTCATTTTAACTGTATGTTCCAGTTTACTGTGTTTCTGAAGTCAAAAGTTCACGCAGCATTTCACCAGGATGTTTTAGATGCTACTTTTTCAGCAGGATCTGTCACTGTTCCACACTGCCAAGCTACCAAACGCAGGTCCAATGACCATGCAGGTCCTGTGCTTGACTGACCAGGAATCTGGCCCCAGAGACTCTGTGGAGTGTTGTTTACAGAACATTGACAGTAACCAGACCCAACTAGACCCTGTATTGATACAACAATTTATGCAAAGAGGAACCAAACTGAGTAATAGAAATGTATATTTTTCACAATGTTCTATTTGTTTTAGATTTATTCATTTTTTATAAAATAACTAAATATGAAAAGTAACCCATCCCATATTGATCAACAGTAACAATTTCTTCCCTAAAGTCATTGATGGCTATCAGTTCAGGAGGAGGGGATTTTTTTTTATGTTTGTTTTTTTTTTTTTCTCTTTATCTGATTTCATCTTAACAGTAAAATGTTAACTAGGAAGTATGGACTCTAAAGTTGTTCAAGAAGATTAAGATAGCACCTTTTTCCCAGAACAAAAACAGATTGGGCCTGATCTTCAAATAGGTTTGTGCATCTTAAAACACATGTAAACTAGCTTCTACACACAGAGGAGATCTTCAAATAAGGCGCACAGTGATTTTCAATCCCTCAGACAGTGCGTGCAATCCTTTTGCTTACTTGTTTGCCTCCCTTGTTTCATGGGTGGAGGAACTGCAAATTAAATATTTAACACGTGCAAAGCAGTTTTTCATATCTCAAACTCAATTGCGGCAACAGTTTTTTGGGTTGTTGTTGTTTTTTTTTAGCACATTTGAAAGTGAGGTGCAAACTCACAAGCAAAATATTTCTGCTGCCATCGTGGTCACAAAGGAGGTATTGGTACACCATTCCTCATGTTTTATGATATTTACTTTTTATAACTAACTGTTACTTTGGCTGTTGTTGTCTTTTGCTTGCAGGTCTTGAAAATAGGCTACCAATGTTAAGTGCACTTTAAATAGCATCTAGTATTATTTTCATGTCTTTGAAATAATTTTGCTTTTATTTACCTCTATCTCCATGGCTTAGAGCCTCATCTTTATTTTGTAGCCACTATCAGTGAGCAGAAAAAGCAATCTACTCAAAATAGTATATTATGTATTATATGATACTATATTTAAAGCAGCACATTATATTATAAGTGCGTTAGTTTTTCATTGAAAAAGTAATCTAAGTACTTTTCACATATATTTTTATATATACACACACCGATTGGCTGAAAAGTTCCTGGGATTTGTGAACACAGATTTTAAGCACAGGGATGAAGATTTATATGTCGGTTAGAAGCCTCTCTTATCTGAAGAAATTCCTCACATCACATCTCACCACCACCGGACAAACAGCTGGCTATCCATGTTTTCCTTTTTACTTCTTGTGCTAAACTGAATTCCCTTGCGTTGTTTATTAATTATTTCTATCATTATATAAAAAAGTGCTGCTGTGCTTTATTGTGGAAGAAGGAATCTTTTTTTTATTCTATTGCAAAGTATGTTTTATTTTTGCTAACTTATTAAGAAACCTTATTACTTCAGTTTCATACATATTTTTATGCGAGTTGAAGGTGAAAGTTCATAAGACATTTAGGGCCGGATCTATCAAAGGTTTGCGTGTATAAAAACGTGAGCTATTTCACTGCGCACGCTAAAAAATGTACAAACTGATCTATCAACAGCGCGCTAAAAGGATTTGGTCTTTAAAACGTGCTAAATAGCGCCTCTTATCCATTTAGTACTTTTTCTGCAATGAATATGCAATATGGGGCGTTTACACGCAAAAGTGCGTCTTGTGGGAGGAGAACGTGTAAATATATTAATTTAGCACTCGCAAATTGATTGATTAAACCTGAAAGCAATTTTGCTAACGGTATCTGACTACTACTACTACTGCATGCAAAATTGGATCTTGATAAATCCGGCCCTTAGTTTGCTTTATTACTCAAAACATAACCACATCCACATAAATATATGGTAACTCACTGGACTAACTAACCACACACAGATTAGTTTAATACTTCATTTTTTACACGTGTATTGTTTTTTTTAAATATTCAAATTCATTAATTTAAATTTGAATAAATAAATTGAAATCAAACATCTTATATTTTATAACAGAACTTCCAGTTTTATTTAAAGTTCAATATCAGGAACCTTATCAAATAGATTGATATTCTGGATCATAAAACCTTACTTTGAGCAGTAACTACTTTGATTGGGCAGTAACTTAGTCACTTCTTTTGATAAATGATTAGTAACTATAACTAGTTTCCTCTTTAAATAATTATCTTAACACTGTTTAAATTGGGCGGAACTAAACCGGTTAGTGTGTCTTAATGTTTTTGCATCAATCTTTATAGATAACCTGATGCATGCCCACTTATTGAACCTGCAAAATTCATATAAAATTGCACATTTAGAGACTATTATTTGTAATCCTTAAAGATCATATTTTTTAAGTTTAAGATTTTATGGTTTTTCTCAGGTGCCTCAGACGTCTGAATTTGACGGATGTTTTGAGCCATTTTTACATTCATCATTTTTTATTGTGCTTCATCTTTATGTTTTCCACCCACAGAACTGCCGCTCACTGGATGTTTTTTCTTTTTCGGACCATTCTCTGTAAACCCTAGAGATGGTTGTGTGTGACAATCCCAGTAGATCAGCAGTTTCTGAAATACTCAGACCAGCCCTTCTGGCACCAACAATCATGCCACATTCAAAGTCACTCAAATCACCTTTCTTCCCCATACTGATGCTCGGTTTGAACTGCAAGAGATTGTCTTGACCATGTCTACATGCCTAAATGCACTGAGTTGCCGCCATGTGATTGGCTGCTTAGAAATTAAGTGTTATCGAGCAGTTGGACAGGTGTACCTAATAAAGTGGCCGGTGAGTGTATATCTGTCTATAAATCCAGATGAAGCTAACCCATTACATAGATTACAGGCATGTCTTGAAGACATAAAAACCTGGATGCAGACAAAACAGACGTTATAGTCTCTGGACCAGTCTTTGAAGAAGAAGATTAGTGAGTCACTTCATTTGATTGGATTAGTCCATGCATTTGTTACTTCAAGGCTGGACTATTGTAATTCTTTATCATCAGGAAGTCAACAAACTGTAGTTAAAAGCCTTCAGCTGATCCAAAATGCTGAGTTCTGTTCCTGTTTGGCTGTGACGCCATCCTGGAGAGAAATATCAGCTGTGCTGCTGCCATCTACACCTTTGTTTTACAGTAGATGTGGGAGTTTCTCCCATTTTTCAGTGCAATCCTGATTCTCTGAATGTGACTAACTGTATGTGCTCCCTTCAATCCTCTGGCATGTGTTCTGCCTCAAGCAGATGCTTATATGCCTCAAGCATACTACAAGCATGGGATTGCTCATTGAGTCAATGAGTGTTGTGAACTGGCACTATATAAATAAAAAATATGGGTTATATTTCATTATTTAAGTTTGCAATTTTACAGATGCATAACCTTTAAACAATCTAATGTGATGTATTGTATCTTCATTCTAGAGCTGTATGTGGTTATTTTTAGATTTTGGGTTTACTTGTGTCTGTTTTGGGTGAGATGTTGCTGCATAAAGGGAGATGAGTTGGTGTAAGAGAAACAAGATAAGAGGTATTTTTGTATCTTTTTGTGAATGAATGAGCCATTAGTGTTAAGAAAACACTCAACACAACCTCCTCATATAAATCAAGCAAATTTCACTTTTTCGTATTTTTTTTTCTCTCTCTCTGAATTGAGTTTGATATATTTTGTAAATGTTAGAGTTAGGAAAGTTATACCTGCAGCATCTGGCTTCTGCTGCTGCTGCAGTTGTGTCTGACATTCTTCTCTGGCTCTCTCCATCTCCCAGACGAACCAGCAGTGAGAAAATCTCCCATTAACCTGTCAGACCGAGGAGGAAATACACATTAGGGACTTTAACACCAACATTAGCAATATTCATATTTCAGATCTCTGGAGTAAAGTTTATGTTTCTGAAAGTCAACTCTGGCTGGATTCTACAACTCAGGGAGGAAACGTATGATGGATGGGAGCTTAAAAAAAAACTCCCAATGAGCTCATTCTGCTCCTTTTTATTCCCAGTTGGAGCAACAAAATGATTAAATTTGTCAGTGTTGATCTCAGGGAGTAAGGGCAACACTATCCTGAGTTCATTCGGAAAAAAGAACTGGATAAACGAAAATGTATCTAATCTTGTGAGATAACAGAGTTTAACAGAAGTAATTAATTAAAGAGCAAAAATCTGGCCCCCAGTTTCATGGAAATATCTCATATCAGTTTGTCTTTTAGGTTAAACATGTTTCTGGGTAAAGACTGTGAGAAACACAACATATTGATCAAACTGCTGAAAATAGAGGATCCTTGTAATGTTTGATGAGGGCTTTTTTGTCATGCCTGCTTACACAGACAGAGCAGCCATTTACTTTAAAAAAAGAAGAAAACTGAGTAACTCCCTCTGGTACAAAGCTGAATTTCATAAAATAATGGCAAAAATAGGAAATAGCAGTCTGAAAGTAGAAGGCTGAAACCTGCAGCACTGTGGTGAAATACCAACACCTGACTGAGCCCACGTTCACACAGCAGGTCGAAATTCTTTAATTCGGATGCTTTTTTCTGTGCAAATATGTTTTTTTCCTCATGAACATTGATACGTCTGATATGCGACGGCCAGCAGACTCCAGTCTGAACGGTTCAGGTCATCGAAGTGAGCCGCAAGCGCAGAATAATATTAATTTAACTTTATTGATCTCATATAGGAGAAATTCATCTCTGCATTTAACCCATCCCCTCGGGGAGAAGTGGGCTGCCATCATGGGGTGCCCGGGGAGCAATGTGGGGTTAAGGGTCTTGCTCAGAGACTGAGAGTGGCAGTCTGTAGGAGTGGGTTTTGAACTCACAACCTCAGGATTCAAAGCTAGATGTTATAGAGCAGAAATAAAGTAACATCATAAAAAATATAGTGGATGCTGATGTCTTTTTTTAACCTTTTCATAACATGAGGACCCAAATTTGGTGTTGGGATCTGGAGGTCTGTCCACCTTTCTCCACCAGAGGGCGTTCTAGGTCTCCTGGAGCTGGAGCTGACTTCACCACGTGCGGCTCGTTTGCTCATCAGGAGACCAGTACATATGGAGGCGGAGAGCTACACTCCGACGCCAGAGTGTTTTGCCAGTTATGGTTAGCAAGCCTGAGCCAACCTGCCTGTCTGAATCTCTGACTTTCAGAAAACCTGACCCTGAACCTAATCTCTTTTTGTCCTCTCTGCTTCCCAGGTTAAACCTGCCTGAAACCTGATAATCTGGAAGAGTTTCTCTGTTGGAAATCTGTAAGTCTGATCTCTGAAGAACTCTGGAGAATCAAACCTGCCAAAGACCTGCCTGCCCACTCTCAGAAGAATCTGTAAGAGAAACTCAAACCTGTCCCTGTAAACTCTCTAGCCAAGCTCTGCCTCCGCCAAGCCCTCTGCCTGCCGACAGCCTCTGGACCCTCCTGGTTCCCCCTCTCTGCTGCTCTGCTCAAACCTCAGATCAGGTACAAACCTGCATTCACTCATCTTGCAAATTACCTGGACGTCAGCTAACCACTCTCTCAAACCTCTCTGCAGTAAACCCAGTCGTGACCAATCCTGGATCTGATAACCCCCTGGATCTGTACATTTATTATTGTGCCTTGTTCAATAAACTGTTGAACTTTTTCCCTGAGTCCGTGTGTTCTGCATGTGGGTTAGAAACCTTAAACCTATCATGACATTGGGGTCCTCAGCACTCGCCCCAAGATGGTTTTTAGACCTGTAACATATTCTCTGGGGTCTTGCCTTTATTTTGATACCAAAACAATTAAAATAAACTCTGTAGTTCTTGAGATATATTTAATTCATTTTGGGAATGTTATTTTCAAGCATATTTCTCGAAAACAGGCCTATTGTCCAAGAGGTTCTTGGGTAATTTGAGCCAACAATATCATGACCACAACATTAAAGAAAGGTAAGAAAAGCAAAATGGGACAACTCCTAACGAGATGCTACTGTTTATATGAATGAGCAGTGGGATCGATCACAAAGCCATAAAAGTCTGATAAAATGGGACCAGCGATGAAGAGGCTGACATCAGGTCTTTTTAAGGGAGTGAAAAGAACAGTGTTGGGCTACTCTGAGTGCTGTGAAAAAGTGGGAAATGAGTGCCACATTGGGAAAATCTACCTTTAGCCAGAACCAAGGCCTCAGACTAGGAGGAGATGATCATCATCACTGCTGCTTTGCACTGAAGCCTAAGGTTAAGATGACTTCTTTATGGTCGATGGCTGAACAGGTTGGGGCGGAGTTACTGGGAAATGGAGAGCTTGAACATTTTCTTCTAAACCAAATGGAAGAACAATTTGGAAACCACTGAATTGAGGTCACCTCGTTAGCAGCAGCTACGCAGACGTTACTGGTTAACGTCAGCGTTTTGTCAGGCTGCTGATAAACGGCTGCCACCTTCGTATCGTACCCGTGTGTGTCCTGGTACAGCTGATGGTTACCAAGGGCACACTCAAACACAGAGTACACAAACCAACAGAGCTTACAATATGGATGAAAGGAAAAACTCTCCAACGGAACGAGTTCACACAGCAAACCTGACTCCATTGATGAAGTGAGTGTATGCCAGTGTGCTGGGAGGTCTGTTTACACAGAGATATACTGCCAACATGTCAGAGCTGTCAGACAGTTTATAACTCACATATTTCTTTTGCTTAACTAACTTCCTGAAGGAACTCAGGTCGTGTTTAACCAAACTATTCATCTCAACCTGTTAAAAGTAAAAACTGAACACATTTACCTCATTGGTTGTTCTCTATCTGCACTTATCACTCTGTGTTTTGTTTTGTTTTACAGAGCAATTAAGGCTTTTGTTTCACTGTTTATCTGATATATAAACATCATAATATAAGCCAGTTTGAAGAAAAATGACATGAGAAACATGCTTTTGTTGCATTTCTCAGTGGGAAAATCAGAAGAGTAACACTGGGAGCATATGTGGGATTTCTAAACCACAAGGGCTTCATTCTCATCTTTGTCAATTAATAAAAAACTGAAAATAGATACAAACCATTGTGCTAATCAAACAAGAACTAAAGCAACTTATCTGCTGAACTAAACAGATTGTTTCTTTTTTATCCACGTTTTTAATCCTGAATCTTTGGGAAAATAATCAGCTTTAGCTCTGCTCTAAAAAGAATAAACACTCATCAATTCTGAGTATCTGCACTGCATTTTAGTGGTGCATGAATAACACCTCATCAACATCTTTCTCCTAATCTGATCTCACATAGTGGGGTCATCCTGTGATCCAAGCTTTAAAGTTCCTCTTGCAAGAATTTGACTCTGAGATCCTGACAGTAGATC
The DNA here is from genome assembly GCF_016077235.1 of Cyprinodon tularosa. Classification (NCBI taxonomy): domain Eukaryota; kingdom Metazoa; phylum Chordata; class Actinopteri; order Cyprinodontiformes; family Cyprinodontidae; genus Cyprinodon; species Cyprinodon tularosa. Next base: position 79,943 of record NW_024037869.1, read on the forward strand.
AACATCAATCACATATTTTCTTAATAATTAAATCTTTACATGTTAATAATTTACTGGAAGCTGAAACTATATAAAAATACGTAAAAGTTTCTCACAATAAGTGTATTTCTCATTAATTTGAGCTGGTAAAGAGGTGATCTGCCACTCTAATGAGCATTTTTTTTACTTTTAAAATAAAATAATTAGATATTATGCACTTCAAATAGGACTAATACTTTTTTTTCTTTATTTATAAAAAATAACTCCCTTAGATTTCAATTTTTTGCAATGAAAAGAAAACCAAAAGTCCAAATTACAATCAACCAGTCATCAGTTTTAACATGGTAGAGTCACCTGTGATTGATGGAACAATTAAATAAGCATTTGGGAAGCCTAAGTACTGACTAGAAAGCTGACACGTTAAAGGTGTTACTGCAGTCCAAAGGACACGGTGGCTCGCTCTATAGTACAGAGGCTGACACATCATCCAAGTCCTATGAAATCAATGACTAGAATCTGTCTGTAGGAATTAACTGAGCTGTCTATGTAAAGTCCATTTTCTCTGTATAGATTACATTTTTCTTTGGGAATTAAGATGACGAATTGGTTCTATACATTAAATTTAATTTAATTTAATCATGGAGAGGGAATATTTCTCTAAAAGATTTGAAGGGTTATATCAGTTTCATTTCTTTTTATATTTCTATTGTGTTATTAAAATTCTTACTTCTGTGTTTTTAAGTAGATAATTTAAAGATCTGTCCAGGGACAACAGATGGAAAATGGCCTCTTGGTTAATTCTTGCAGCAATGCTAATTAATGTACACTGTCCCTGTCAAATAAATGAATAAAACGAAAATAAAATGAATATTTCTTACATTATGGAGCCAGATATTTGTCACAGGGAATATCAATCCGCTTGAATCTATAAAATACGTAAAGATAAGCTAAGAGCATCTGGTTTTGTTCCAGTCTCAGGTTTGATCCAGCAGGAGCCCTGTAGGCTGACATCAAACATGCTCTTTCTGAGGACATAGGAAAAAATGCAGAAGTCCAACCATCATGGGCAAGTTTCTGATTCACTGAATCACTAAGTATTTTAAATTTAAACAGAGGACGTCTGAGTAAAAAAAAAAAAAAATTTTATATATATATATATATATATATATATATATATATATATATATATATATATATATATATATATATATATATATATATATATATATATATATATATATATATATATATATATATAAATTCATAATGCTGTTTTTTAACAGTCCAATATTCCAAGTCTATCATTTTCTCCAGTAAGAACAAAACTTATCAAGTTTTATTTAATTTTATTCATTTGGAACAGGACGTAGAATGTCCCTAAAGCACAAGGGTTTATATATTGAACACTTGTTAAGTTTTCAAGGCTTTACTCACCTCTTAAATAAACCTTACATAGGTGGTCAAATGTACTCAAGCCCTACGTAAAAGTCATAGCGATGACTCAGTGATAATATTTCATAGCCTCTTGTGGTGCTATGCAGACTCTCTGTCTACACTGATGAAGTTTAATTTACTTTGGGAAACTGATGCTGGGACACTTTCTGCTTTGGTCTTTCTTCTAAGTGGTTTATTCAATAAATACACAAGACCACCCTGATATACAGAGAAATCCTTCCCAGAAATTCAGGGAATTATTTACAGACAGAAAAATACTGTCTTCATGCATTTTACAAGTTTATAGATTTCCTCTTTAATGTTAATGCACAAGGTTTGCAGTTTTTCTAAATTGACTTCTCTGTGTCCTTTCAATGGTGAATTTAATAATTATTCTGCTAATTATAACAAAGATTTCAAGGAATTTATAACCTGTGAAGTTGAAGAACAAAAGCAAAAATCCTTCAAATGAATTCAATTATAGTGGCAGCAGTGTTACTTCATTCCTCTGTATAAAAATAAATCAGAAAGCAACATTTAATCGACCCGACTCTAACCCACCCAGAAAACATTGATTCTGGTGGCTTGCTGCTCCAATGATGTCTAGACCTCTTAGTAAAAATAAATGTCATCATCCCACACAGAGACGACATGTCGACAAAGTCTACAGACCACATTTGAAAAACTTTGCTGCTAATCTTTTGCTGGTTTAACAAGTTAAACACGACTCCAACAACATAACAGGGCCTTAAAGTCATTTTTGATGGCAGAATGTGTAGAACTTTGCCATATTATCTAAGCTCTTTAGATGGATTAGGGATTCCTCTTCCGATACAAATATTAGGGCATTTTATACTTTTTTTTTCTTAAGGAACAACAATAAGTAGAGCATGTTAGTGAACGGCAGACTTCCATTTGCTGCAGTTACAGCTGCAGGTTCTTTGGGGTTTATTTCTATCTGCTTTGCTTGCAAATCTCTGGGGAAATATTTGCCCCCCCAAAGCTAACTGGCCCAGACTTTGACTAGACCATTCTAACACATGAATATGCATTGATCTCTGCTACTATATTACAGCTCTGGATGCATGTCCAGAGTGTTTGTCCTGCTGGAAATGGAACCTCCACCCCAGTCCTCTGTCTTCTGCAGCTTCTGCCTCATGCTTTGATTGTATTTATTTTGCCTATATGTATTTTTTTATGGTGCTGCTTTGCATTCATTGCCTCATATTGTACAGCATTATGTGATGCTTGTCTGAGAAAGATGTTATATAAATAAACCTTACTTACTTACTTCTCACAGGTTTATCTTCCAGGATTGTCCTGAATTTGCCTCCATTCATCTTCCCACCAATTGCGGCCAGATTTAATGTAAATTTGGAAGAAGACTTTTCCCATGGCATGATGCTTCAACCTCCATGCTTAACCATGGGGCTGATCTGTCCAGTAATTGTTAATGTTTCACCTCTTATTAATTTAAGGTGATCTCATCTTTGTTGAAAAATTGCTAGAAGATTTCCCATTTTTTTCCTTTCAGCAAGTTTTTCCATCTCTGCTGCTGCATTAGGGTCACATTTAAAGAGATTCTTCGTTCTCCTGGAAATCCATCTAAATATTTTGAAACCACGGATCATCTTCATTTTGTTGGTTTGAAATACGTAGAAAGTACCACAATATCCTCTAAATAGGGTGGGGGGAGGGGGGTTAAATACCTTTTCTATGTATTTTAGGTGTAAAAATCTATATTAGTAAAAATTAATTACTATACTTTATAATTTGTGTTGATAAAAAAAATCAGATATGAGCTAAAGATCATGAAAATAGTTCAGTAACAAAATGGGAATAAACTTTATAAAATCAGCAAATCTTCCAATAGAAGCAGGTAGTTCTGCATTTAATCAAATCAGCCATTAATGTGCAAATTAAGACCGTAACTTTACTCCACATCCAACCAACTTTTCTGCTTCCAATTTAACCTAAACAGTCGCAGTTTCTCTGTCTTGAGTGGATTTCTGGACAGCTGACATCCTCTCAGATGCATTTACTAAAACCAGAAACCTAACATCTCCTAAAACTGTCTCCTGTTGCATTCAAACCCCGGAAGGAAGAAACAAAAAAAGGCTTTTAGTTTTCCAGAATTTAGCCAAATGTGAACTTTACACGCAAGAAGAAAAGAAAGTGGATCTGCTCTTATCTGCCAGGTCCAGGAAGAAATGCAGTGGAGCAAAGAAGCTGGTTTACTAGACCTGGCTTCTTCTTGCAGTGATAAACAAAAAGAGATGATTTACAGTTTGCATTTTACAAGATGTATAATACATTCATAAATAAAGACAGTTTCAAACAGAAGATCTATTTAAAAAATGGAAAAGTTGGTAAAAAAAAAAAAACAACTTTAAAAGTAAGACAACGGTTAACTATTCTGCAGGAAATTCTTGATATTTTTAAAGATCTCCATATTCTAAAGTTGGTTTAAGAGCAGCTGATGAGGACTGACCGTGAGGATGAGGGTGAATCCGAGCAGCAGAGCAGTGAGTCGGTGCGTAAAGGACATGGTGACCTCCCATCCACCTGCAGGGCAGCTCTGCTCACCTGGCTGTCATCCTCAGCTGACTGACAGCTGGCTGATTTCCTCTAAGGCTGATCCTCTGTGCTCAGACCCCTGCCTTTAAATCCTGCTCCACCTTTACGCGCAGCTTCAACGCATCTAGATCCAGCAGATCTGGATCACTTATTGCACAGAGGAGATAAAGTGACGCTATCGTGCATAAAGTTGCGAAGAAGCGATATGATGAAGCCTCTGTGGTTCCGGTTCACCTTCTGCATTTATTGCGCGTCACAGATAAATGGCCCCTAGGGCCGCCCAGGGCACATGAGCGCTCTGCTCCCTCTGCTTTAGGAGCAGACAGATCCCAGCCTCTGGGACCAAAGCGGCAACATACTGTACTGACGCCAAAGGACAACAGCGACCTCTTGTGGTGCTTCCTTCTAACAGCAGCGCGATGAGGTTCTTCACATCCTTTAGAAATGCAGAGCTGCTGCAGAAAAACGCAACTTAGAGCTACAACTGCAGAAAAAAAAATTGTTTTAGTGAACTGAATGAACATGAAAAAAATTAAAAGAAATATTTTTGGATTGATATGTGTAGCTTTATTGTGACATCCAGGGGCAGTTCTAGACAGGGGCCAATGGGGGCCAGTGCCCCTTTAGGTCATATTCTGGCTCCTGTACTGAAGACATAATACTGAAAGAACTTCTAATGATGATCTAATGAGTGCTGAAACAGACATTGTTACTGATAGGTCCTCTGGATCCACAGGCGTAACTTAGTGAAGGACTGGTGTGATCATGTCCCCTTGGCCTGATGGGGACGGTCGCCACCAATCATTTCCGCTTTTTCCCCCTTTCTGTGGATTTACTTTAGCCAAAGGTAACAGATGTTGGGTGCAGTTAACTATGTTCAGAGTGTTTTCAGTCAGTGTATTTTTTCCTCCTTCGAGCTGCTCGTGTGTCCCGCCTCTCGCTGAAATATTATCAGATCTATCACTTTGGGACATCTGATTTGCGGTCGCATTTCACTGCCTACATAGTAGCTACGTGGTTCAAGGAGAGACACACAGCAGCACTCAGTGAATTTAACTGGCCGCTACTTTGACATATGTTTAAGTAAAAATTAGGAGATGGTTGGTTAAAAAGCTAAAAATGGCAACAGATTGTAAGTTTATACAAGTTAGTATTATAATGCAGGAAGCTTGGGGAAAATATAGTTTAAATGTTGTGTTCTACTTCAATTGTTAAAAAAAAAGCTGGGCTTCTCAGAAGACCATGATGACTGACAATTGCAGGTTAAAATTAACATGTTTTCTTATTGTGCACAAAGAATCAGACGGCAGAGATTCTACATATCTTGAAATGTAGTTTCTGGCATCATTATATTAGTAAAGAGGTTCATACATCTTTTTAAACAGAGCACAGAGAGAAGTAGGGAGAGCTGCAGATTTAAAGGGGAAACAGATTGTAGTGTAGTTCAACTATTCATCCTAGTTAAATAAATGGAGATCGATGGATTTCACTCAGTCGGCACATTTATTCATATCTTTGCAAAGAGAGAACAGTTCATCATACAGCCCTAACGGCACAGCATTCTGCCCTGTTCTGCATGAGCAGCACTCGTTCCCCCTTACTCACAATAATGGAAAAATAGTCAGAGTTAAAACAAATTACAGACACTTTGGTTAAACAGTATCATGTTATGAATAAACCTTGAGAAAGAACCTGGTTTGTTATGGGAAGAAGCTATGTCTGGTCTACAAACACCATCCTGCAGAGAATGGTGTGGCCTTCAAGGTGACACAGACTGAGTAAAAACTTTTATAGTGAGTAAATAGGATAAATTAATATATGAAATAAGAGAAATATTATTTTTTCCACACAAAAAAAAAAACAAAAAACAGATTTACAGGGATATCCCCAAGTTTACCAGAAAGTTTTCAGGGAAAAAAAAATTACTATATTTATAATGAAGCATATCCATATTTTTCTAGATGGATGGAATTGAAATTGTTCTTCTAGGGATGCATGATATATTGATTTTGGCATCGGAATCAACCGTTATATTTTTCTTATACATTAATGTTTTGGGGCCCTATGTGATGCATTAAAAGGCATCTCTCTAACTGTCTATAAATATAAATATCAGTGTATTATAGTTCTCTTGTGTTCTCAATAATAGAAAAGCATTCAATAAATATATGATTGAGCTCATTTTTGGAAAATATAAAAACCTACTGAAAGCGTTCAGGTGGAGTAACTGTAGGTCATCACCCACCCCATGAGTGTCCCCACCAATTTTTATTACAAAGTTACACCTTTCTTTAGATCTATTTCATTTTTTTCTTTAAAAATTCTGTTTTACTAATTATTAAAAAAAAAATTGGGTGATAGTTTCAGTGGTATTGAGATAGGATCCCAGTTTTCATCTGCTAATTGCTCTAATCTTTAAAGCTGAATTTATCAGGTGTTCTTGAGTCTAATTCAGATTTGATAGAAAATAGTAATTTTAAATTAAATTAAGTCAAAAATATGTAAAATTCCTAAATAAGAGACAGAATTTAATTAAACCAAACTGAAGAGAAATTTTACTTCATGCAGCTCTTAATATATTTGAAAAATATCCCTTTCCCTTGTTTTTTATTTCAAGCTTTTCTGTGCCCCCATGAAGACACGCTGGCCCCCTCCTGGCCCCCTGGTACATTTGGTCTAGAACCGCCACTGGTGACACCTTATGTTTAATCTTCTTTAGACATTATTCTTTATTTAAATGATCAATTTCAGTCAGTCACTGATAAACATTAATTTAAAAAGGCCTCTTAATGAACCCACCATGGAGACACTATTTTTATTAAAGGTTTTCTAATAAAACATTTTTCAATTAGAACTTTTTTGGTGAGTTTAATTAATTTATTCTGATCCTGATATAGCAAATTTCTTCCATGCGTTCCAGCTCTAAATCTCTAAGGACCCTTATTTTCTCCCAGTATCTTTATAGTAGGGGATGTTTCTTATCAGACATATTTTATTGAGCTATTTCAAAGACAGAATATTCTTTACCATTCAGTTATTTATCAACTCTGGATGCAGACAGAGCAGGACTTCTAATACATGCATAACAAATTCAAAATCCACCAGGGTAGATTTGATGGTGTCTATAACGATACATGTGCTGGTCTCTGTTTACAGAGCTTTATGATCGCCTTTAAAGTTTCTATCTATACCCTGAAGATTATGTAGCTGGAAGGTATGATGAGTTTTGAGCTAAAAGTTTAAATAAAAAAATAAAATAAAAAAAGCAAATACCACGACCTGACCAAAAATACTTCAACAACAAAAAATATTTGAAAAGTTTAACTTATTTGTATTTTCCAAAGTGTCAGCCATAATCTTCTTAAATTAGGAGAGTTTTTATATTTTAATTGATCATCTTGCCAATTATCTTTTGCCATGTGCACAATATTAATTATGCTAATTAAGGATATTTAGAATGATTATAATAACTCTTTAAAACATACAATCAATGCTGAATCTGGTTCTCAGTTTAACTAAAATGGTAACTATTGTTGACAGCAGAACGTCAACATCAGAACAATAACTGGTATTTATGGCAAAATAAAAACCTCTCAACCTGCAATATATGTCATTCTGTCATTTTAGCATCATTTGAAAGCTAATGATGATAATCAGCACAGAACCATAGCAGTATTTAAATGGCATTTGCACAAAATTAATAATGAAGCCAGCTCTGCTAGTTACTTAGCCTAATTTCATTGGTTAAAATGATGCAGTGCTTGATCTTTATTTATTCACTGGATTGCTGAAAGGCCATTGGTACTGCATGAAGCTGTAAGGTCACCGGCCCACATATTGGTACTCCATAGTTAGACAGATTGTATTGTAAACAATATGTGCGCTACAGCATAGAACAACGATGATGCTCACATTATCAGTGCATTCAAAACTCTGCAGCTAGGATCCTGATGATGGGGCAGAAACATGAGCACATTACCTCCATTCTCCAGTCATTACACTGGTTTCCCATCTCCACCAGGATTGCGTGCAATGTTTCCCTTCTAACACATCAATTCTTCTATGGACATGTAGCTGCTCTATCTATATCTAATCTACTTAAACGACACCAACGTTTTTTGAAGTCTAAAAAATCTTGTGTTCATATTGCTATTGCCTTTCCTTGCCAATCAGTTCCAATCTAACTCAGTTTTGCGATTATAAAAAAATCCATTCTGCACTGCCCATCACTTTAATTACATTGATAATTTAGCATGGTAGTAAATTGTGGAGCTCGATAATCATAGAATAATAATAGAATAACGTCATATGATTTTATTACACTTAGCACTGAAATAATATCAATATCAATGATGATAGACACCTGATCAACATAAACAGGTCTGATAAGATAATATTTTCAAAAATCTGTGCCAGAACTGCACAGCATTCTGGGGAATGTAGGCAGAGGAAAGGATTTATCCTCTCAGAGCCAAACTGAGTAAGGTTGCATTTAGAAAAGGTCCTAAATTATTCTGGTCCTGAATTGATCAATATCAACTTGTATGGAAGGCTTATGTTGTGATAAATATTTCAGCCTTATGTGGACTATTTACTGAGGTTAGATTGTGGTCAAACTAAGTTACTAACAACTACGGTAAATGATCTGCTGCACCTCATAATTTTCCTGAACCAATGAGGCACAGATCTTTATATGCTGCAGATTATAGTTGCTGTAAATATATGAAAATAGCTACACCTGCTATGAACTCTGGACACACAATAATAAAGGGACAATTAGAAATCAAACAACTGATATGATTTAATCACTAAAAAAAGCAGAACTCTATACCTAAAATTGTTCATGTTTTTTTTTTTAATAAAGCATTGTTTTTTAAAGTTTCAGTTACCGGAAATTCACCTGTTTGGGGATAAAAATTAAGCCTCAATCTTATCATTCACATTTTTCAGTAAACCAAACTTTCAACCTACATATATATTTCTGCTATCATTTATTCAACCTTTTTTTATTTTAATCTGTAATATTTCCAGTAAATTCCAGAAAAATAAACTGAGCTATAATGGGATACTAGTATCATCTAATACTAAACTGGCTACAGTGTTATTTTTTTCCTTTATATATCTAAAATCTGATTTAAAGGACGACTGTTTAGTTTGCTTTTCCAGAAATAAGGTCATGATTCATTATTAAATGGTAAATATCACCCATGATCCTTCACTGTAGCATAAACACACATAAGAGCAAAATAAATTAGCTCAGTCTGAGTTTTAGCCAATCAAAGCACTTTATTGCACTGTATAGTGTGACAGGGAGCCGGTAGCAGGCTCTTATAAAAGTGTCATTTCCTCTTTTCATCATGTGTACAAAACAGGTCACACACACACTTTTACCGTACAAAATCAACACTATTTACATACAACACACACACACATACATACGTGCAGTCTCCCTCCCATTCAGCCCTGAACACAGACGAGTCCTTCTGGTATCTGATGGGACGCGGTCGCTACGCTGCTACCAACAAACCAAACAAACCTCTGATATGCATAATTTTTTCCCTCTGGATGATGTGAAACGAAAAGCAATGAGATAATGTCACATTATTTACCCGCAGGTCTGTAAACCACATTTTTCCAAACATCGACTCAACTCCGCCTGCAGCGTCGGCAGGACTCCCAGGATAAACAGATATTTATTTAAACTCTTTATAGATTTATTTCATCATCTGTTAAATCTTCTTTAACCTCAGGAAATGTTTGAGTCAGTGCACATCAGACGATAGCTCCCAGGATGTTCTTTACTGAGGATTCCTGCTGAAAAAAAAAAACTATAAGAAGTTCAATTATTATTAATTTTAGATGACATTTTCTAAGAACTAGAAAATGTTTGAATGACTTTGAGACATTAATGAAAAGAATTAATTACTAACATTTGAACTTTAATTGTAACTGCTAAACAATTAAACTGAATATTTATATGGATTAAATTAAAAACCCTGTGACTCATATTAATTAAATGTTTTCTTTTTCTTAAACTTTGACTTTATTCTTACAGGCTGATTGGACTCGGTAAAAGTTAAATATCTGCTTACATTTCCAGGCAGAAGATATGTTTTGCTAAATACTGGTAATGGATTACATTCAATAACTATAATTTAAAAACTATATAAATGTTCCCACTGTGGGAAAATATAATATATGTATAATAAATCCCTCAATTTTATATTTATTCTCCATTTGACCTCAAAGGTTCAGTCTGTGGGGTGTATTGCCATCTAGTGGCACAGACTGCAAACTGCAGGCAGTATTCAAAGAGCAGGTGTTCTTTTTTGTCCTTTTCAGGCCACTGTAGAAGCATTTTGATATGGTTTACTGAAAGGGAAGGGTAATAATTAAATATATAACATATATTTTAAATATTTCCAGGTTTATTCATTTAAAACGATGATACTTAATAAACCCATCTGGGTCATTAGGTATCATCAAAATGGTGTCAGGAATCCATAGAGCCAGTAAAGAACAACCTTTGGATTATTATTGCTACAACAGGAGCTTTTCTATGTAAACTTCATTTTCTCCTTCATCCCAACAGTTTCCAGATGTTTCTGCCTGGATATACTTTAACATCCAAGCTGCAGCTATTTTATTTATTTTAAAGTAATAAAAGCAAAAACTATTTAAATTAGCTTTAGCTCATATTTTGTTTAATCATTTATAATGTCCTCATCTTCTGAGGAATCAAGTTCATTGCTCAGATGTAAAACCTCTGCAGTAACATATGGATGCTGAAGATAAACTTTATTTTAAATAATGATAATAATTCTATTTCTGTTATATTCACACAGTGCACTTTGCTCAGCGATATTTTTGGTGCTTTAGGACTGAATTTATTCATATAAAGAAATGATATTAGTGTACCCTGCAAAAACAATCTAGAAATAAGTCAATATTTCTTATATTAAGTGTATTTACCCTTAATTTGAGTAGGTTAATAAGATGATCTGCCAATGCAATGAGTATTTTACTCTTAAAATAAGATATTAGATAATATACAGTGGAAATAAGACAATGCAATTGTTTTTCTCATCTTAAATGTAAATCATCTTGTTCCATTGGCGAAGTGTCTCTCACCTCCTCAATTCAAGAAAGAAATCACTTAATTTAAGAAAAATATACGTTTTTTTTTTTTGCAGTGTATCTGTTGAAATATGCAGCATTTTTTTCGACCACTTTTAGACTTTTTTCCCCCTTTACTTTTGAGACAGGAAGAAAAATCACTGAAAACGGGAAAAAAACAAGTTTTTGTTCAATATTTTTCAAATAGACAAAAGAAAGCTGCGGCCGATTCACACAGTTGTTTCCCCCCCCCCCCCCACAGGTTAAAAGGTTCTTTGATCTTCTTAGAATAAAATCTGCGATTTTAAAAGGACAGAAAACGTTCCTGTCGCACATCGACACAGACAGGTCAACACACACACACACACACACACAGACACACACACACACACACTCCCACACAGTCAGGGTGCGGGTGGAGAGAGCTGCATTTAGGGGCTACTACACCTCGCTGTGTTTTAGTTCCTCTCCATATAGATCATTATGTTTATATACAGTATTTATAGTTTGTACAATAATCTGATGCCCCATGACGTTTGAATTGAAACAGAACCACAGATCCAAGGATTTTCCAGTAATGGTCGGTCTCTTTCGGTTGTTTAGTACTTCTGAAAGACGGCGTGTCGCCCTGAACACAGTGTTCCTCTAAGGCTTCCTATTGGTCACGGGATCGAGCGAGGGTTTAAAAACGGTCAGTCTGGGAGCTGAAATCGATCGACTGGAATGACACGACCTGAAAGAAAACGGACGACTGCAGAACACATCAAATAAATGCTGAAAAATACAGTACATGTGGATTTCTGGGGAATGAAGGAACGACGGCGGCGATACGAGCAGCGCTCAGACCCATGCGCTCTCTCTCTCACAGGCAGCCAGGCTACATGTTGTAGGCCACGTAGATGGGGTCCAGCTGGTCTTGGAGGAAGCCGTCGCGGAGGTGCATGCGCTGCTTCTCGCCACGGGAGTTGATGGGGATGACGCCGACGTCCGTCACCACGACGACACCCACGATCAGGTAGTGCTCCTCCAGCACGGCCTTGGTCACCATAGGAACCAGGTCCAGGGCTTCCTGCTCAGAGCCCTCCAGCTCCACCACCACCACCAGCAGGTTGGTCCAGGTGAAGACGGCGCTGATGGAGAGACAGACACGGGTTTGGGTCGAGCTGAGGTTGCAGCGTGAGGTAAGAAAAAGGCGAAACTTTAAAGGAGAATTCCGGTTTTTAACACTTTTAGCCCATTTTCTGTAGTGTCCAGGATGAAATCGAATGATCGACACCAAAATGTTGACAATTGCTCCTGTCTCTGCTTTTTGGGTCATTGAGAATCCACCCCTGGCTGCTTCAGAATGGCTTCCATAGAGCATGTCCGATAATGTCCTTAAAACAACCTTAAACGTTGTTTTTTTAAAATATGCTACTCACCGGGTCGTCAGCGCTGTTCAATGACGTTCCAAAAAAAGTTTAGTAAAGAAAAACCGTTCCTGTAGTGTTTTATTTAGCATTTTGTAAATCCCATTGAGTTCTGTTGGAATAGTCAATATTCCGCTGCCACCGGAAACGGAAATGGGGCCTGTTTACACAGTTGTAGTCTTTTCGCGTCACTCTGTGTACTCCGACGTCGAGGTGCTAATGTCTCTGTTAAACACTTTAAAAAACTCTGAAAATGGAATACGAAAGGTGGATTCTTGATTCTCGACGTCGGAGTACACAGAGTGAAGCGAAAAGACTACAACTGTGTAAACAGGCCCCATTTCCGTTTCCGGTGGCAGGGGAATATTGACTATTCCAACAGAACTCAATGGGATTTACAAAATGCTAAATAAAACACTACAGGAACGTTTTTTCTTTACGAAACTTTTTTTGGAACGTCATTGAACAGCGCTGACGACCCGGTGAGTAGCATATTAAAAAAAAAGAACGTTTAAGGTTGTTTTAAGGACAGTATCGGACATGCACTATGGAAGCCATTCTGAAGCAGCCAGGGGTGGATTCTAAATGAGCCAAAAAGCAGAGACAGGACCAATTGTCAACATTTTGGTGTCGATCATTCGATTTCATCCTGGACACTACAGAAAATGGGCTAAAAGTGTTAAAAACCGAACTTCTCCTTTAACCTTTTCAGGTTTCATGTTTGAACTGTTGCAGCTTTCTGCAGTACCTGGTAGGTTCAACTCAGAAAAAGATTCCCTGACGCTGTAGAGCCAGAGCTAAAGAATCCATCAATGAATGAATGACAGTAGTGGTTCACACTAAAATAACTGAACTAAACTATTTCAATCGTCTCAAAATAGGTGCTTTTGTCAGTGGGACACAGCTCAGCATAAAGGACATGAGGTCATGTAAGAAAGGATCTGCCTAAAACCTAGAAATGAAATGGATTTCATCATATTAGCTTCAGATAACCTGAAACAAGCCTTTTTTATAGCAACAGACAGCATCTCTGCTATCTAGTGATAGCAGAGATGCTGTCTGATTTATTTTTAATGATCTCATCATTATGAGATAACAAAGGAAAAAACAGCTCAATTTCCTCCATGATAACAATGTTACTATAGTAGATCCAAAATAATATAACCTTCAGCCCAGTGATGTAAATACAAAAGTACCAGGACCTTATCTGAAGAATTAGAGATTTAAATGTTTTTTGCAAAAAAACAGCTTTATTATCTCATTATTTTGATATTCCCGTCTGATGCTCAACAGTTTCCTTGTTTCTATCTCGGGTTTACGAGATATTTGGCTTTTTTCAAATTTTTTTTTCTCAACCTGAGAAGGATCTAAAGCTCGTTCTGCAGAGATTGGTCACCTTGAATCGATGTCTTGAGCTGATTTTGTTTGTTCAGGATTTGATGACATCTTGATTTTACAAATCATTTGGTCCTTCTGATAGAATTTAAAGCCCTTTAGCTTTTATTGGGATCCCTGAAAATCTGAACACACCAAAGCTTTCAGGTTAATGGAATTAAATATACCCAGATGTTAACATCTGGTTTACATTGAAAACATCCAGTTTATGGCCGATTATAGAATCTGTTTCAGTAACATTATTGTTATTTGCTTAGAAATGATTCCCTTTTTTTGATCATTTATATTTAAAATGCTTCCATCTATCTTGAGGTGCCTCATATGATCACATCTCACCAGGCTGTTAGAAAGTGCTCCCTGGTGCAGATGAACCTACCACTCCATGATGCTCTTGTGCGCGCGGATGACGGAGGTCTCGATGTCTATGGGATGGTACCGCATCCCCCGCAGCTCCATGGCCTCCTCCAGAGCTCCGACCACAAACAGAGCATCGTGCCTCTCTGCTCAGAAAACAACCACAAACACACGGTCAGTCCTGCCGTTGAAACGTATAGCTAGCAGAGCAGATCAGAGACGAGGTCACCTCCGTTGGCATCAGTGAGCTCGGTGCGGCGCAGGAAGCCCAGGTAGCCCGTCCTGGCCCAGACCGTCTGAGTGTCCCCGAAGCTGAGCCTGGAGCTGAAGTGGTCCGACTGGAGGACCTCCTCGCCGTAACCGCTGTAGTAACCGCTGCCGTTATGAGCGCTGTGAACCCAGATCTGCAGACAAACACGGAGCAACAATTAACGTCTGTCTTTCTATCAGAAGGCAGGATACAACAGACAGAGGAGCAGTGGAGACCCAGAGGAGCGTACAGACCTCTCCGAGATGGGAGTCTCCCAGCGGTCCTTTGGTCTCCGGGTTGGCGATGATGATACGAACTCCTGGCAGGATCTGAGAGAATAGAAACACCTCTTTAGCTGTTTTTGCTTTCTTTTCTAGGTCGTTAGATTAGTGATGAATTCGTTTCCAGAGAAAAGATGCTCCTAACATGTTTGTTGTTCTGCTGAGAAGATTTTTCCTTTGTTAGCATTTCAGCTTCATTTTGTCCGTTTCACTGCTAAAGTCATGGTCCTGTTTGAATGGAAGGCCTCTATCGCATTGAGGCTGATGAGAGGATCGACCATAGAATACTTCCTGTTGTCTTTCAGTCCCACAAGCAGAATATTCTTTCCGTTCTCCACGGAGGAAGGCTCCTCCTGGACTCAGAGCTGCAGTCAGCTCTGAGTCACTGGGTGTAGGAGGACGCCCAGTGAAGAGGAGCAGAAATAGTCCACGTATCAGGCTGTCATTCATCTATTCATCGCAGGGCTGGCAGCGCTAATTTGGTTGTTTACCTCAGATCTTTTTATCGAATTTCTGTAACTTTGGACCGAGGCAAACTTCTCACCAAACTTTAATTTAAATTAGGATATAGAGTCACGACTCATTTCTCACCTGGAGGAGAATCTAATATTAGTCCCTATAATGAGGGTTAATGTTTTAACTCACCTTCCCAGACTCCATCAGCGGCAGACTGTGGGGCGACCCTCTCTCTACCAACCGAACCCTGACGGAGAATAAAGCGGTTCAGAGTTAAAGCTGCTGGCAGACAAACCACTGAAGTAACAGAGTGGCGTACCTGTCATGGCGCAGCGCTCTCATGTCCACGTACACGGTGGTGGGGTCGGGGCCTGAGGTGCCCTGCAGCCAATCACAAAGCAGGAACAGTTTGGGTCACACAGTTATCCTCACCTCTCAGGTTTTTAAATGTTAGTCTCATAAAATGCATCTTTAAAAGGAAAAATAAGAATTGGAAATAAACATTTAATTATAACCTAAATATTACTTTGACAATAAAAAAATAAAAACTCAGATTTGAATTTCTGTACAGAAATGGATACATGATAAAATTCTAGTTTTATTATACTGAAAATCAGACCTTAATGAACACTTTCTAAACCTTTTCCTCCTTTATTGTTTACATATCGGCTGCTGTGTTTGATGTGTTTATCAGGAGCCCAGATCTAGATTTACTCAAATCTACTTGTTTTTCTTTCAGAAAGACCAAAAAAAAAAAATCTTCTTTTTACATTCTTCTTCAGATGAACCCATAGAGATTCTATCAGACTTAGATCTGGACTCTGGCTAAGCTTAACTAAAAAGGAAGGCATGTTTAGAACCACATTGATGCTAAACAATTAACTCCATCTTCATCCTTTTTGCAGACAATTTCATTTTATTCAGCTGGACAAAAGATTGAATTTGATATGGAGAAAACAAACCCTAAAGCATGATGCTGCCATCGCCGTGCTTCTTTGTGTGGTTTTGGGGATTAATTTGGTTTAGAGCATTTTAGACAGAACAGGTTTCTGTTTACAGACCTGTTCAGTCCAGACATGAACAGTGAAACAGGAGGCTGTTGTCTCATGCAGAACATAACCAGCAGTAGAAGCTTCATCTGTGCTGCTGTCAGCCTCTTACTGGCTTCCATGATTGGCTCAGGTAGTGTCCTGGTTGTTATTTGGACTCATGGAGGCTCTGAATGGCCAAACTCTTAAAGAGCGTTGGAATAAAGCAGTGTCTCTGTTTCTTACCTGCAGACAGATGGCCAGGTTGACCCTGCAGCCAAACGCTGTGCTGACAGATCGAGGATGAAGGCCCAGGTCTTTGAAGAGCTTGGAGAAGGAGAGTGTCAGCGCCATCCTGGGCCTCTCCTCAGCCACAACCACACAGGCCCGAACCCGAGACAGATCCAGACCTCTGGCCTGCATCAGAGACAGAGCAGAAGACACAATGGCTGTCCTGTGAGTCTTTGTGTGGAAACAACTGAATCTATCCTGTTTAACTCTTCTACTAGAACTCCAACCCTGCTGAGCTATAAAGAGCCTCCCTGGAGACTCTCTGCTCCTGTTCAGTAGGGAAACTGTTTTATGAGCAAAACGCCAGAAATAAAACCCTTTTCTCCTCCAAACTCTGTCTCCATGGAGATTTGATGACAGATATTCACTAAAATTAACTTCCATCAGTGACCAATCGCTGCAGAGGCCCCTGGCTGAGCTTTATTCAAAGCCGAGGATGACGATGGAGCCGGATAGAGAGGCGAACTGACCACTGAGATGGATCCTCCTGGACCTTTAAACCGTGACGGACCAGTGAGATCGTCTCCAGGACAGGAGCTGGGGTCAGCTGCTGCAGCAGAACAGGCCTGACTATCCAATCACATCAAAGATCATTTTAAAGGTTCGTCCACCAGTCTTTCTAATGTTGAAATAAAGACTTTTCTATCCAGGATGGTCTGATCCTCTCTCATGGAGTCAGATGGTTTTAGCTGCTCTAAAAGCCCGTTTTTAATAGTTTAGAACAGGGGTAACCAATTAAAAATCAGCGGGGTCCGAATAAAGAAAATCAAAATCAGTAAAGGTCCGGAGACATTTTTAATTATAATCTGTTACTATAAACAGAATTTAACACTGAAATAAAATTAGTTTTTTATCCATCCATGTTATACATTAAATTTTTTTTATAATTTTTTTTTTCCATTTTAAAATCTAAAGTGTTTTAAGTAGAGAACAACCATCTTTCAGTTTGGTATATAGACAATTTCCTGATTCACATATTTTATAAAACACCTGAACGGATTTTTCTATTTTCTGTCTTAATGTTGGCAGTGGGGTTTATGCTGCCCTGCAAGGCTTTAAACCTGGTTTGAATGGAAACTAAGTCATTCTAAAGCACATATCAAGGAGCTCATTTTGAGCCTGGATCCATATTTATTTTTGATTCTGTTCATGGTGGAGAATCCTGCTTCACAGCAGCAGGTTGAGACAAACATCCTCTAAATGTTTAGGATCATCTTTGAGCACCATTTCACTTTTCTTTCAGCAGTTCACCACAGTCCTTCCAGCAGTCCACACTTTCTCTGCTCTCTTTTTCTCATCATCTTCTCCTTCTTTCCCATCGCCCGGCTTGCTGCAGGTTTGCCTGCTGTGTCTAAAAGTAGCAGCAGCAGCAACCCAGACTGACAGCAGCTCATTGGATCATTTGTACCACATGTAGCCTGGTGCCGGACGCTCCAGAGGGCACTGTCACTGTCATGGGACAACGTGCGGTAATTTATAAATATTTTAAATCAGGTTGGATCAGGATTAGCCAGAAGTTGGGTCCAGATCCGGACCGCGTTCCGCTAATCTGTGAGCTCTGGTTTAGAATGAGATGCTCTGATACGTGAACGCTGTATCAGATGATCAACTCATCCTAATAAACCTGGTGGCAGCTGTTAATTAACAAATTAACAAACAGCAGTTTATCATGAAATTGTGATTGGCAGATGCTGGAGTGAAGAACTTCTAAAAGCTTTGATGGGTTCATTTCAATGCAGTATGTAGAGAAGAGCGCCGGAGCATCAAGCATCTCTTTAGCGCCCCCTTGCGGCTCCCAGGAGCCTTTTCAAAAATGTATAAAATTTGAATAAAATAAATAAATTTAAACATTAAATGTAAGCATTTCTTTGAATGAAAATTTGCGTCAGTCATAGAGATCAGGGGTCATAGCCTGCTAAACACGTTTTAGAGCGGCGCGGTGCCAGGCAAAGATGGCGGTGGGTCTGTCTTGGACCATGGATCCCAAAGGGAAAAAAAGGAAGATACCTGATGAGAACAGAGGATTCAAAGAAGAATGGACCGAAACATTTACTTCCATTATCAATGCGGAAGGATTGCCTGCATTTTTGCTTTGTAATGAGAGTTTGTCAAAAAAAATAAAAGAGTAATTTGGAAAGGCATTTCCAGAGAAGGCTAAATATGCAGCTGATCACAACGTTGGGAGTGAGAGAAAAAGTGCGCTTGCAGAATATCTCGATAAATTGGAGGAGGGCAAAGATAGATTTAAGAAGTGGATTGATCTCCAGACTCCACTAATGCTGCTAGTTTTGTTCCAAGCATGATAAACCGTCCACAGATCCAACAGGTAGCGCTCTGATGCAGGGATGTCAACTTTCCTCCATTTTCTCAAAATAACAATAACACCAAGGAACGCTGGTGACGAAGGATGTGAATTCCACGTGGTGAGAGCGTTCACTGCCCCTCCCTCACCTCATGCTACTATGTGACATTTGCTATATTATAGGATAAACATTTAATATATATTTAAGCCCACATAGTCCTTTTTCATAGTATGCTAATACACTTAGAGCCTGTGTTGCCATATGAGGATTATATAAGACTTTTACATTTTTGCGGCTACAGACAGTTATGTTTTTGTGGTCAAATCTGGCTTTTTGGACAGTTTGATGTAGAGAAATAAGGTCCACCTCCAAACAATAAGGTTCTTCAGTCCATGCTTTCTGGTCTCAGCACCAATCCATCCAGGACCCTGAGCTGATGGTCATCAAGACACAACGCAGGGAGAAAGATGGTGTCAATGGGTTCTGATCCCAGAGTCTAGATAAAGGTTCTACAGGTGATAATCAGGCTGCTGGGTGCTCTGCAGAGCGTCTCAGATACCCATCGATCTGCTGATGTGTCCCAGTCCAACTGTAGCCTCCAGCGGTACTGCAGTGTCTGTGGTTCTGAATCGGTTCTGCCTTCTAGCAAACTACTTCCAAACTGGACCGTTCCTTCAGGCCCATCACCTGAGGTTTTATACAGAGCTCCCAAACCTCTTAGGTCCTGAAATATGATGGTGTTGTTTTTTGTTTTTTTTCTCTCTCTGGTTTATAATCTCAGAGAATCTGTCAGATAGAAGAGGTTGACTCCGTTTCTGCTGCATACTGACCTTCAGAGCTTCGGTCTGCAGGCCCAGTCCTTTGGTGCAGAGCTCCATGACGCTGTAGGAGCAGAAGGTGTCCCTCACCCTCAGCTGGCTGACGGCCAGCAGCCACAGAGCCGGGTTGGTCTCCAGCTCCACCGGTGGGATCAGGATGGACTGGTGGCCGGAATAAACACTGCAGACAGCAGGGAGAACTCAGGAAACAAACTTTGAGGAAGGATTCATACCTGGTTCCACACATGGCTCTAACAGGCTGAGTGTCATAAGGAAACTGAATTAAACCAGTTAGACTCCAAGCAACAGCAGTGAAACCCAGGAGCATCAGTGAACTATGTCTGCATTATACCTTATCATCATCATCATCATCATCATCATCATCATCATCATCATCACAATAGTGGCATGTGCAAATTCCTCCTGCGAAGAACTGTCTGAGCACTAAGCCCTGGCCACATGGCTAAAAAATATATATGTTTTTTTTTACCAAATCCATTTTTTCCCCTTAAATGTCATGATGAAAAATATTACTGATGACATAAATTATTTTCAAAAACAAGCTTTTATTTTTTAATAATCATTTCAGGGAGGTGACAACAATTAAATAACTAAATCCAAGCTGTGAAACGTTCGTTTTAAGGCCTTTTCACTGTAATCGACAATAAATCCTCGTAAACAGACAGTTTGATTAAGAAAAATCCCCCCGTTCTGCTGAGGATGATGATGTTCTCCAGATTCTGATCCAGGTTTTATATTTATGGAATCAAACCTTTGAACTGGAACCAGAATATGAGGTTTTGTTAAAATATTAAAAGCTGAGCAGGAATCAGTTTTTAACAATAAAATCTGAACATGGCAGCGATTTCTCTGCAAAATCTCTTCATTTTATAATAAACCATTTGACTAATTTTCATCAGCTCTCACTTGGCTTCCATTGTTTCATTTGCATATTTTAAAAGGACAATTTTCATGCAATATCCACAAATGTTGGTCAATTCTATTGCGTTTTATGCAACAGACCAATAGCAAGTGGAGTAAAACTGTAAACTGGAATCAGATCACAACTTGTTTACAAAATAAACATCTTCAGATATTTAGCCCTCATTAGTCTGACATTACCAAATTAAACTCAGTCCAAGCATGTAGTAAATAGATACAATAAATACAATCACAGTTTATTGACATTACAGACTTAAAGTCAGTGGATGAAACACTGAAAACGATTAGGTCTTCTGGCTCAAATCTAGTCTGCAAAGCCAGAACCAGAACCATTAATAATGAGAGTTATGCTATGTTCAGACCGCACGCAGTAGAAGCAGCAAAAACGTGCGTGCTGCTTCAGTTAAGATGCTTGTACAAGTTTAGTTCTGGGGCGCGGTTGAAGCATCTTGGCCAATTGTTAATGAACGGTGTGTATAAGAACATTTTGTGTATGTTTTTTGTTTTTTTTGTGTGTAAAATGTCTTCAAAGAGAACACAGTGTTCAGTGAGATACACTGTTCTTCTGCCTTTTTAGTGAAATAATCTCATGCAGAAAGTGAAAGTGCTTGTGCAAATTGGGCAACGAAAAGCAAAATTAAAGGTGTTTAGTCATTTTATTCAGACATGATAGTTTTTCCATGGTTTTTGGTTTTAATTGGGTTGGAAGTTATGTGACAACCAATCTTTTGACTAAATCAACCACTCTAATTTGGCAGTGTTTTTACCCAATATATTTTTGTACTAGAGCAAACCAAAACATTTTGATCATTACATCTAACCCAAGTAGTTTTAACCAACTAGATTGGTTGGAAAAACCTTTCTATTTTAAGCATCTATCCAACTGATAGCAACTCTCCTACAAACTCCCACATCTTGACTGAGTAGTGAGGCTGTTTAAATCCCTGTTGAAGTTCTCGCGCGGCCCGACCCACTTCTTTAAGCCGTCACGTGGGATAACAGTACAGGCTTCGGACGTCATCAATTTTGGCCCCTCCCCTAAATGAATCATTCCTCAACACGCACTCTGGGAAAACGCCCCCTCCATTACTCGACACACGCCTCGAATCTCATATGATCACTTGTAGAAAGCTGTGGGGGCTTCGATGTTCCAGAACAGCCTCAGACTCTCAGGAAAAACTTAAAAGCAGAAAAAGTGTGTCACTGTGCGTAAATATTAGTTACTGAGTAATTATTATTGGATAAGGTGATGAAAGCAACATTAATCCCCTCAATCTCTGGGAGAAACATTTAATAATCACCAAGGCTTAACAGCAGCGTTTAGTGCTTTTACATAAACTTGCCTTATTTAACCTGCATGATAATTTTATTGTTAATCATTTTGTTATTCCTTACCTGTTTCATTATCTCTCTCTCCTACTTTGCCAATCTAATTGATGTTTTTCTATGTTTGCCCGTTCTCTTTTGTTCACAGTTGTGGACGATAAACTATCGTTGAAAAGCGTTGAGATAAGCTCACATAAGATGGGAGTGAAGAGAAATTTCAAGCGGCACCAACCTGCAGAGACACCAGAGGACGAAGCCCAGGCCGCAGTATGGATCCAGACAGATGGCCACCTCTCTGGACGGGTACAGCTCACACTGCAGCTTCACCGAGCGGCAAAAGGCTCCAACGGCATTATGGGACATCTGGAAACAACCCAAAGAATTTACCACAAGAGTTCGTTTACGTCTTTGGAGATTCAACAGGAACATTGCATTGAGGAGGCAGAATTAGTTTCATAAAGGTTTGATTTAAAGTTATACATAAATTAATAAAATGTTAATATCAGCAGAAGTAAAGGAACAAGATAGATTTAGCTTAAATTTTCATGAAATGTCCTTTAGTGAGGAGTTAAATGACAGATTTTTTAAAACAGGATGGATGCACTGGAAAACGATCTAGAAATAAGTAAAACTGTCTTAAATTAAGTGTATTTAACCTTAATTTTTGTAGCTAAATGAGATAGTTTGCCAATGGAATGAATATTTTGACTTAAAATAAGATATTTAGATAATATGACTGTGAAATAAGACAATACAATTGTGTTTTCTTATTTAAAGTGTAAACTGTCTTGTTCCATTGGCAAAATGTCTCTTTTACCTCCTAAATCCAAGAACAAATGCACTTTTAAGAAAAAATGACTTATCTAGATTTCGATTTTTTCCAGTGTGCCAGCAGTGTATATTAGAACCCCTGCTTAAGAGGTTTTGAAATAGAGATGCACCAACACTGAAACCTGATGTCATTATTGACTCATATTATATTTATAGTTCACTAACTTATCTATAACATGAAAAATGAACCACCCCAGTGGCATCGCTTAGTTACATCCCCCACACACTTGAAAAAACAAAAAACCTGCTGTTATATCGACCCAGTTTTACTATTTTTAGTTTTACAGAGACTTCTAGAACCTTTAAGGTTACCAACAATATCTCATCTATAGTTTAATGCAAAACAAAATTTTTTAAGTTTATTTGAAGTTTTCTAGAATGTGTAAAAATGACTTTAACTGAAGGCAACAGCATTTGGCCAGACACCAACAGAAAGGATGCTTTATTTGACTGTGATTATTAAAATGTGGGAATAACATGATTTTAAAGCTCAGTGTTTTCAGTTAGCAGTTAAATGAACCTAGAATCTCCTCCTGCTCAGTTGTTTTCAGAGGATCCTTGTTTATACTGTAGCTGTCCCCTCTAAACTGCTGCTGCTGATTCTAAAGTTGGTTGGGTAAGTAATGATTGAAGCTGGAGGAGACGGCCCGGTCCAGGAGGGGATTACAGCTGAACTGACCTGAACTCCAGCCAGCATGCCGGTCGTGGACACGCTGAAGTCCAGATAGGCCAAGCCGTCTGGGTTGGTGGGCTTATAGAGCGCCGGGGGCTTCTTCTTTGGCAGGTCATCTGCAGCACAAACACAACTTCATTTGGATCTGTTTGGAAAGCCCGACCTCAGCTTGAACCCACAGATCGGCTCTGATGGAGCGGCGCCGCTGGAGCACAGCAGATGCTCTACTTTCTGCATGACAGCAGCAAATATCCTGGAGCCGTTACAGGTTATAGTGCTGTGATCCACAGAGATCGGTTCCCATCCAGAACCATTTAGACCCAGTTGTTCCTCCATTCCTTCAACATGACGAATATAAGCAGCCTCTTTTCCATTGGTTTTTTCTTTTGTTTGGATTGAAACTACTTATAAACAATTAAGACAAAGATATGGTAAAAATCAAATCATTTTCAGACGATTATTATTTATCAAACAAAGAAGCAGCCAAAACAGACATAGCTAATGAAAAACTAAGAACACCCAATGATCCTAGAGCTAACAGATCCACATTCAGCAGCATTAACTTAACTCAGTTAATGGAGACTTTGGTCTCATTTAACGTCCATCATTGTTTCTGCTCACTCAAGTTTGCATCTTTTTTTGTATTTGATGAATATTTCTCTTATATTGACATCAGGCAGGGTCTGAGCTTTGACTAGGCCACTGCAACACACATTTCCTTGTTTTTGCAGATCTGTTTGGACTTTTTGGCCTTTTAATAAGTAAGCTGCAGACCTTTGCTTTCTTCTGATGTAAAACTAAAATTTTTCAGTAAAATGGTTTGCTTCATTTCGACGCAAACTGCTGCTGCTGGTAGTAGAGGGTTTCTCCTCTCTGCACTTCCAACCTGCAGCGGATCTGCTGGGACCTTCACTCCTGATAATACTGTCAGCTGCATTCATTGTTTTCCACTTCTAAATAATCTGCTGTCTTCTCTGCAGAATGATGGACTTTAAACTATTTGACCTGATAACCCGTCTCTGATCGATGGGTGGCATCAGCTGCATCCCTGAGATCATTATTGATGGCTTTCCTCTCCACAGCAGAAAACTCCTGCCTTTTCCTCTTCATCTCTTTAAAAGCAGCAGGCGTGTACTTAGTTTTATCACATACCAGGTTCCTTTTTTGGCTTTATCATCGTTTAACCATTTATGACAGTGAAAAAGCTGTGGATGACTAATAATGCAGCTCAGCTGTTGTTGCTAACAAATACCGATAAGCAGGTGAAGAACATCTGTGGCTTATAATGAAGATGTTGATCTGGTTCATAATCTATCATCCGGAATATTCATCCTTCCTCATATGATTTGACTGCAGCACGTTGGATCGGCAGACAATAAATACTAATTCATTTACCAAAGATGTGAAAAGATGAACCTGATGTTTTCACCACACATCTGTAGTTGCCTCCCTGTAGTTACCATTTATGTCCAGCAGGGGGCGAGTCATAAAATAAACACAGCAGCCATGGTTCAGGCATGATTTCAGGCTCTGACTCAGACACCTCCTGTTAAAGAACAGGTTGTCCATCTGATGGTTATAGCAGCAGGTACTACACATTTATAAAGTCAAGGACAGAATACATTCTGAAATATCTTTTCTGGAAAAGGTCAACATTTCCATAAGGATAATTGGTTGCAGATGGAAAACACATAAAAAAAAATGGGATATGAATACACACTGGAAATCCAAGCATTTCTATGAAATGTTTTCCTTTCTCTATAGTTTAGAACTGGAAAAAAAAAGAACACGATATTCCTCCTAGATAATATAAAAATCAGGGTTTATACTGTTGGATCGTAAAGGTTATATTGATGCAGGGTTGAAACGATTATTAAAAAATAATGGTAAACTAACTTGGTAAGTGAACTGAATCATTACCTAGAGCCACGGTTCTCAAAGTGTGTGGCGCGACCCACTGGTGGGGAATTGAGACGTGACAGGTGGGGCGTGCCAAGTTCCGGTGTGTGTGTGTGTGTGTGTGTGTGTGTGTGTGTGACTATAAATGTAGAATGTGTGAGAGCAAACTGTCCTTATAGCTGTATGTTGCCGCTTTTTAGACCAATCAAACCCACAAAGTAAGCATTACTAGCCTACATGCAGTCTAATTAAAAGAACATTAGATATGAGAAAAATTTCACCTGGAACTGAAGTGCCAAAATAATGATTGACGTGACGTCGGCATATTATTTGTAACGGAATAAACTTTCGCGCCCCAGTGTTGCCAACTCAGCGACTTTGTCGCTATATTTCAGACCCCTCCAGCGACTCTTTTTTAAAAAAGGGACTAGCGACAAATTAGCGACCTTTGGAGACTCTTACGTGAAAGCACGTATCGTTCCTTTTCTTGTCCTCCAGCGGCAGGTGCTGCCGTGGGGCGCCTCCCCCATCCCCACCCCGTTCTCCCCCGCTATCGCAGGAGTCCCTCTCAGCGCTGCAGAGACACAGCATGTTTACCCTCAGCGTCCAGACTGCAAATAAAGCGCACATGCGCCGGGATTGACGGCGCAGGTTGATCATAAATAACTGAATTTGAAATATTTTATCTTAAATAAATAGGACCAGTTTATTGAAATGACGTCTGACTCCACCCTGAGGCTCAGGTTTAATGCTCAGACTCATAGTGAATTCTGGTTTGGAGTGGAGAGGGAGTTTCCACTCATCGGGCAGAGAGCTGTGTGCATTCTTCTTCCCTTTGCCACATCATATCTCTGTGAGATGGGCTTTTCAACTGTTGCTTCACTGAAAACAAAATACAGATCTCAGCTGAACATTGAGCATGACTTGAGAGTGGCAGTATCAAGCCTGCAACCCCGTTTTGATAAACTGTGCAATGCAAAACAGGCTCATTGCAGCCACTAATGCAGGGATAAATAGACCTGTATTGCCAGATGGATTTCACTTCTTTTCTTTTATTAACAGATTGCAGAGTGGCACTTTAATTTTTTCTATCTTTGAGCTTGATACAAATTTTGACACAGCTGCATTTTTATTTTCTTTATTTTTGAGCTTGCTGTTATTTGATGTAGATAGTTTGTATTTAGATACTACTTGTTACTTCAATAAAATTGGAAAATTTTAAGATTGTTGCATATTTCATTAGCATTGTGTTGGGGCGATGGGGACAGGCGGGGCTTGAAAATTCCCCCTTGTCCAAAGTGGGGAATGACAGAAAAAGTTTGAGAACCACTGACCTAGAGTGATGGTACAGACTGTAAACATAGCATTTGCTGAAGGAATAACCTTCTTCCAGCAGTCATTGGGAAGAACTTCATCTAAAATATGAATATTTCAGATAAACAGTCTTCTTCATGTGTTACACATGGATATGAGTAGATAGAACAGGCTTTTACACTGACAATTCTTTTAAAATGTGCAATTGAGGTTTTTTTTGAATCCCACAAATGTTTCATTCAGAAATTTCAGTCTACTATAAATATCGGTTTTTGGATGAATAGATTTTTCAAAATAAATAAATAATCAAATAGATGAATGGATTACTTAAAAA
Source organism: Cyprinodon tularosa (assembly GCF_016077235.1). Taxonomy (NCBI): domain Eukaryota; kingdom Metazoa; phylum Chordata; class Actinopteri; order Cyprinodontiformes; family Cyprinodontidae; genus Cyprinodon; species Cyprinodon tularosa. The sequence continues at coordinate 106,953 of NW_024037869.1, forward strand.
AACAATAACTGATAGCTGCAGTGCTGGATGAAACAGTACCGGTATCCAGAACTGGAGGCCAGTTCCTGATGTCCACGGTGGCCGTAGCCTCCTTGGAGCGCAGCAGCTTGCAGATGACGGCCGTCGTCATCACGCAGGCCGAGTGACTGACCTGCACACAAGATTAAAAGTATTTGAAAAGATGTTACCTCATTTTTTCTGCTTCCTTTTTGTGGATTTTTATGCACTGTAATTATTTAAATGTATAGTGGAGGATTCTAACGATATTTTGAAAAGACCCGCCCTCTCCACTTTCAAAAAAATACACATGCACCTGTACCTGCTCCTGAGAGGGAACGCCTATTAAACACCTGCAGAACATATACTAACTCATTTCTCCTTGTGCACACTCAGTTTAAAAGTTGCTGTTTACATTGCCCATACAAGCTTACTTTCCAAAAAAAGATCTGCAATTTTTCTCCCTAAAATGAAAATGGACGGGCACATAGGATGACCTTACATAAACATATCATCAGAATGATTGACAGATAGGAGGATTTGGAGGGACTTATTTTGATGATCCACCCGGAAAAAGAACACCCTCCACTATACCTTTAAGAGCTCAGGGTTCAGGTTCTGACACTTGGCCATGTGTCACTGAGAGGAAAGTAAAGCTGTGAATACTTGGATTCAGAGAGGAGGATAAAATAAGAGTCGGACCTCCACGATCATCTTGACGGTGGGCAGCGTGGTGGAGATGTTCTGAGGATGAGGCGGTCGCACTGTGATGGGAACACAGCCGGCGTACAGGCAGCCATAGAAAGCTGCGATCAGGTCGATCCCTGCAGGAGGAGCAGAGAGGTGGGGGTGATGGCTGCATGTGGTCCACAAAGTTCTATGAAAACCTTTTATCACTCCGTATATCTTGTTTTTCCCCCCAAAATTGTCAGACTTTTCTGTAGGCTTTTAAAAATGCCTACAGATGCTTTTAAAATGTTTACTGAGCAGTTCTTTTTAAAGTATTTATTTGTAAATTATCAGCTTTTTAATGAATTTTCAGTTAAATATGACCAGTGTAGGTGAACTGTGCAGCAAAAAGAGCTGAATCAGGATTCTTGGTTGTTGTTTGTTTACCTGGTGGGTAAACCAAAGCCACGTGGTCTCCCTCCTGTAGGCCTCCTCTCTCCATCAGCAGAGCTGCCACTCGCTCCGCCCTCTTATGCAGCTGCAGGCAGGTGAGGGAGTTGGACACCGCCCCCTAGACAACAGAGAAAGAGGCGGTGATGTGAGGACACGAAGATGCAGCAATAACAGTTCTTTCAAATCCACTTTAGCTCAGTTCTCAGTTAAAGCAGCCTGTTACCCGCGAGCTGAGGAGGGTGTAGAGGACGTGGTCTGGAGTGGTCTGGGCTCTCCACTGCAGGATCTCTGACAGGAACAGGAACTGGAGATGATGACAAACAAAGTTTAACTCCACCTTGTTTATGAGAGCAAATATGCCAACACATGAAGTTTTTAAACATTAAACTTCTGCAGAGATGCAGAACTTTGCATTTTCATTTCGAATTATTGGAACATCAGCATTTAACAAGCAGCAGAAAGCATTGGAGAAGGACTGCAGGGCGTCTTTAAACACATCTATGGTTTCAGATAAATCCTGTGTCGGTTTCTGGATGCCCTTACTCATCAGCTGCGACATTTGCTTTTACTGCTGACTCCACATTTAAAAGCTTCAATCAATACGTCAGGCTGTAAAATCCCTCAGATAAAACCCACGGACATTTCAAAACAACAAAGAGCAGTTTAAGGTCTGTTAGACCCATACTTTGATCCCTCAACTATCTGTAAACCTAATGCAGTTGCTGATAAAGCGAGGACTGTTTGTTGTTCTGTCTTAAAGAAATGCAAACGGTTCAATAAAAAAAAAAAAAAAAAACAACAACAAAGGAAAATAGTTGACAGTCCAGAGGGGATGAAACTAAACCACCACAGCAGCATGTTTGACTTAATGAGCCTGAAGAATCACTGCAGGGTCTGTTTCAGTTTATTTAGTCTGATTAAAGTGTTTTCTCCCTACGCCTCTGTCAATAGACATGTCAACAATTGCAGTTGGTGATAATTGGTTGTAGAAAAATGTAATAATAATCATTTCAATCAAAATCAATACAAGCAAGCTTATTCACATTTGCACAGTTTTTTTTGCATTTCTTCCTGCAGCAGCATCAGACACACAGATATGCAATGTTCTGTTTGCAGTAGGAAATCTGAATTTCTGACCTCCAAGTAGGAAATTCTAACTGGATTTTGTGAATGTGTAATTTCCAAATAAGGTCATTTATGTCCTTGATGGCTGCTGGTCACATGAACAGCAGTAAAACATTAATTTGAATGTTTTTCTACATTATAATTTATGTAATGCTCATTTATCATTACAAACACATTCTTACTAATCATAAGAATCCATGTTTCCATGGTGGTTTATAGGAGCAAACTACCACAAGTGGAAGTAAAAGCATAAAATCAGCCCACCACCAGTTCACAGGTTAAATCACTCTGACTGCCCAGTTCTAAGGTCAATAAAGGCAGCGTAGCCTTTCTTCTCGCCTCACCAGGAGGTTTTATCTCTGCTAAGTTGGGGAGCACATCCAGAAAATCAGCGCATACTAGTCTGGTTAGCTGACAAGTCAAACACAAATGCTCTGTTCTGGTCTAATTTACAGAGGCAGACGAACAAGACGGGAAAAAGCAGAATGATGTCATATGCTAGCATTGCTGATGCTGCATGCTAAATCCACAATAGGCACAGAAGTTTTGGCAGTAACTGCAAAATGTCTGTGAAGTTTTGAACCTCTCATCTAATGCTAGCAGTTTCGATGCCCAAATCAGTCGATGGGTTGGCATGCTCACAACCAGCTGAGCAATAAAACAAACCAGCAGGTTGTTAGGCTAATGTGACTAACAATCACACAGGTGATGGTGAAGGCTACAGTATTGGACGCTGAATCCTGTAGTAACTGACCCTGCTGCTACAGAAACCAATCAGAGGAAAGTACAGAGCAGCTGCTGAAGACGTTTATGGACCAGTTTCTGTCTCAGTAATGCCTTTCAATGTCAGGATGATGACAACACTAGAGTCTGATCTGCAGAAATCGGTTTAAACCTGAATTAAATGTGATTCATTTGATTGTTTTATTCATTGAAAATATTTTACAGGTTTTATCAATCAATCATGTGTTACTGAATCAGGAAAATCGTTCTGTAAATGCATCAACACGTTCTTTGATGCATTTGGGTTTTAACTTTGGTTAAATATATGCTTACTTTGCCTGCTAGGCTATAATAAAGAACCATCCATTCAGACTTATGTCACTGATATAGGCAGCGACATAAACGGACTTTCCTTTATTCAAACATCTGGTATTGATTGTTGGGATCAGTGCAGTGAGCAGATCATGATAACTGTTAATATTATAATGTTTACCATGATCAGAAACCCGTTTTCCTTAGTTTAATAGTAACAGAATAAACTCTGGATGTGCCGGTTAAAGCCTTCCATGCTGTCAGCCTCTCACCTGGTCGTTGTCGTCGGTCTGTCCCAGGTCTCTGCCACTGGCCTGAGCTATCCTCTTCCCCGACACCAGATTCCCCACCATCACGGAGGCGGGTCCGATCTCTGTAGCGCAGGGAAACAACAACGCTCAGAGCCTCCGTCGTCACAGACACGAACGAGAACGCGCCGACAGAAGGAACGTCGCCGCTCACCTGGCTGTTTCTGCCGCGGCTTGGGCAGGTTGGTGACGCAGGTGTGGGGGCACATCAGGACGTTGCACGGGTGCAGCCCCCCCTCCAGATACAGCTGCTTGATCTCTGACAGGTGGATGCCGCCTAGAGGAGTCTTGGGAAGGGTGTTGGCCGGAACCAAAGCCAGACAGAAGACGCCCACCCCATGGATGCTGTCTATGGCCTGATGGGAAGAGAGGACAGGACTGACTAATGAAACACATCATCTAGATTCTATTATTACTCTACGGACATAATAAATGAAGATGTGAATGCCCAACCTTTACTATGGCAACCCCCTTAAAGCAAAGATGCAAAACTGGAAGTGATCCATACCTGCAGAACCCGGCTCATCCACTGGAAGCTGTCCTCCTCCGTGGAGTCTGGCCTCTGCTCAGCCACCACCACGATCCGCTCATCCCTCAGCACCGTCACAGAGAACACGGCTATCCTGCAGAGACGGAGGGCAGACACAGTCATTGCAGCTACTGAATGAGACCAGAGACCGCACCTGAAGCACTGCATAGGGTCAGGAGTTCATGGTAAACACCGTGACACTGTAGAACTTCCTGGACAAACAGGAAATCCCACCTAGTGTTATTAAACCTGTGGAAGCATGATTTTCCTCGGCCTAATTGGGGTCCTGTCGCTACACACACAATCCATCCTGCGCATGCACGAACAGATATACATCTGGGTGTCCATAAATACTGTTATTATGGTACTAAAACTACTTATTTCTATCCTTAACTCACTTAAGAATGCTAATACACATGTTTAAAAATGTGTTAATTAATTTTTTGAGTCAATTTTTATGCTTTTTTACATTTTCTCCGTTAAACAGCTTCTCTGACATCATCAGACATGCTCAGAGCGGTCCAGCAAAATCTGATTAAACCATGTTTATCTGCATTTTAGTTATTTCTTTCTTTTTATTACGCACTATATAACATAAGGCTAAAGCGAAACGATAACATAAAACTTAAAAAGATTAGATTTATGTTTAAATCCAAAGCCAAAAAAAGTTAGCCACAGGAAGTAGCGAAGGATCCCATTTCCGGTGCAGATCAGGCAGAGACGACTGATAAAACAGAAAGGATTTTAAGGCATTTTTTTTTCTCAGGAAATACATTATTAATCTTTAACACATTATATTTTAGTACGTTTACTATTTTTGGGGAGGAAAACTTCATTTTTAACTAAATAAAATCGAGGACAACCCGGATGTATATCTGGATGTGCAAACGAGCTGATCATGCTCCCGGGACGGATCGGGTAGTGACATGGTGAAAGGAAGGAGGGATAAAAGAAACATGTTTAAAGTTTCCTCATCTTCCTTCATGCCCTGAACAGAAGACACCTGTTCTGAGTGTTTATCTGGCTAATGAAACATGTATGTCCTCGATGAACTGAAGATATTTTGTATCCATCAGGGTTCCTAACACATAAGGAAAGTTAAATTTAAGACTTTTTAAGGATCTGCAGGAACCCTGTCTATGTATGTTCAAGTGTGAGAAAGTTCTTTATGCAGGGGTGGGATGGTCCCAAGGGAGAGAGAGAGTGTTGAAATTTGTACAATATAAATGTGTGTGCTGGGCTTGCCCCAATAAGAGCTTTTCTCTCCGTCTGCGGACGTAAAATAAATCAGTATTTTTGCAAAATTTGCCTCCACCTCAGCTTCCTAACTCCACAAATTTCTTTACGTTCATGTAAGAATAAAAAGAAAATAAAGACGATCTGAGTTCTTATGGACCATCCAAAACCCTGAAGACTGATCTGTTATCAGTGCAGAGAGGAAGAATACTTTTATACATCAGAGAGTGTAAATACTGCTTCACACCTGACTGCAGGTAAACAGATGGCTCTTCAGAAGCAAACAGAGAACAGGAAAAAACTTTCATTGGAAATGACTCCCATCTGACCAGGATGTGGGGCTCTGTGTTCCTGCAGCTGAAACTTTAAATACCAGCATCACCACAGCCTGTCAGGTTAGAGATGAATTTCCAGCTCGTCGGCTTTGGATGCAATTAGCTTCCCCGCGTTGCAGTGTCCTGATTCCTTCTCTACCACTGGACTTTATTAGACATATAATGTTGTGAATGAAGCTCATTCATCACTATGACAGGAAACTCTTGTGACGGCCGGCTGCTCTCCAGCTGCTTTCGCTGAGACAGATGCCTAACACTCACCGCCCTCTGTAGACGAACTTCATGGGTTCCACCGCCAGCGCCGTGGCCACGATGTCGTCTGCGTTATGCCTCCGCCCGCTCACCATGATGAGCCCGTCCATTTTCCCTGTGATGAAGACGAGGCCGCCGGGTCCGATGAAGCCCAGCAGGCCGGTCCGGACGAAGGCGTACTCGCTGATCAGACCCCCGCTGGAGCTCACTGGATACACCTGCAGCACACAAGTTTAGAGACACTGTCACCGTGGCAACCAGCCACTGAGTCTTCTTAGATTTAGGGCATCTATGTTTGATGTTTAGGACCACATCAGAGCCAGCAGGCGTTCTCACCTCAAAGGTGTTCTTTGTCATTCCCGTCAGGCCATAATAGGACGTTCCCGTGGCGATGGAGCAGACGCAGAGTTCGCCGATCTCGTCCGTCTGACAAAGCTGAGGGACGCCCTCCGGTTTAACCACGCACACAAGACCTGATAGGAAACAAAAAAAAAAAAAATGGACATCTGGCGGTTAACACACAGCAGCAGAAGCAACTTTCCTTTATTCGGTTGCACCTGCTTCTGAAAGTGGACCATGTGTCTGAGTCACAGTTTCTTAGCAATCTTTAAATAGGCTGTTCTCTCAGAGCTGAGGGTGACGTATGTGTCCAGCCAAAAACAGGATAAACTAAGAGCAACTGGGTTAAAACAGAGAAAAAGCAGCATTATATAAACCGAAGGATATAGAAGCATATTAATTTTAATGTGATGAGAATCGTTTTCCCTTAAATTAAAAACAATCCCCATTCCAAGATGGTGAAGATGTTAAAGCGTTTGACTGACATGTAAGGAACCCAGCTTCAAACCCCCAAAAAAGAATCAGTTTAAACGTTTGGTGGCGTGATTTTAAACTGCAGCAGAGTGAGTCTGTGTTGGATCAGGAAGGTTTACATGCTGCCTTCCACAGATTATTGCCTTCTTTATAGATTAAAGCACCATACTTCAGTAACTCCTGCAGGATGCATCTGGATGCAGGCAGAAAGCTCACTGCACTGCAGCAGGAGTAACGCCTCTTTCCCTGCAGGTGTTTGGACTTCAAGGATTTTTATTGTAGGTAAAACAGCACAAAATAGAGCCAAAAAAAAAAAAAAAAAAACGATTGGTCCATCCATCCATCCATCCATCCATCCATCCATCCATCCATCCATCCATCCATCCATCCATCCATCCATCCATCCATCCATCCATCCATCCATCTATCCATCATTCCCTCCATCCGACTTTTTCAGCCTTTGCTTGGCATTAGAGGCATCCTGATTAATGTATGAAGCCTTATTAATGTAGAAAATGACTCTTCTAAACAGTTCTTTATTATTTAGATCAATCTTAATTAATACATGACTCTGCTGTAAAATAATAATTACTCTGTTGTCCCGGACACATGATGAATTGCATCCTGCAAAGCTCGCTCTGCTCTGTATTAACCGAATAAAGAGCCTGTTGTTTAGGTCGGATCACAGGTTTCTGATTTTTTCCTGAACAGACATAGAGAGCTCAGCCATGAAGAGAGAGCGAGCTGCAGAAAAACGGACAATGATTAAGAAGAGAGGCCTCACATTTATTCGCCCCTTCTCACTAATTGAACAATTTAATGGACCTAATGGATTTATTCACCCTGCGGAGCATGAAACACTGAGAGCTGATAGTTTAACTCTTCACAGGACAAATGGAGAGCTTATGCTGCCTCTTTCAACAGTTAGATTAATCTACATGGCTTTAAGCCTTAGAGCTTTTCCATCCCAACTTATATTTCAACGATTCTGCACATTTGTATAACTAAATACAAAGTTTTACTTCACATTTTAAGTCAAAATTATTTACTTTTCACATCAAAAGTCAATTCTTAGTCCATTTCTAGAAATTCATAAAGAAACTCATGGAATATATTTCTATGGCTGAAACTACAGATGAACCGACATAGGCCTTTGCCTTTTCTTCCTCCATTTAATGAAAAACGTGACACGGTGATAACCAATAATATCCTATTAAAAAATAAAAGCAAAATTGGAGAAAGGAGAAAAGATACCTGAGAAAAGCTCGGGTGTCTTGATTTAAACAGAGTAAAACTATAAAATAATACTTTTTATTTTCTTATCAGTTATTGTATATTCTACTTTTGGACTGTTTTGACTGAGAGGGGTAATCATGGTAAGGAAAAAAGCCCAATGGGGTACACAAGTCAAAAAAGGTCAGGAACCACTGCTCTAGGGGACGTTTGAATGCTTTTATGACCACTTATCTTTGTAAACAATCAAATCTGTGTAAAACCTGACTGAATTGTTTGTTTATGTTCTGTTTATATTGGGGGAGGGGCAGAATGGAGGTAGGAGGGGGCGAACAGAACCACATCTCAGCCAGAACATTCTTATTAGGGCTGCAACAACGAATCGATAAAAATCGACTTTTAAAAGCGTTGGCAACGAATTTCATCATCGATTAGTTGTTTCCTGTCGGCAGAGCGAGCCAGCGCCGCAGGTGCAGTGTTGCCAACTCAGCGACTTTGTCGCTATATTTAGCGACTTTTCAGACCCCTCCAGCGACTATTTTTTTAAAAAAGCGACTAGCGACAAATCTGGCGACTTTTTACGGTGTCACTGGCGGCTTTTGGAGACTCTTACGTGAAAGCATGTATCGTTTCTACTCTGCCGTGGGGCGCCTCCCCCATCCCAACCCCGTTCTCCCGCAGGAGTCCCTCTCAGCGCTGCAGTCAGAGCAGCAGGATGTTTCAGCGTCCAGACTGCAAATGAAGCGCGCATGCGCCGGGATTGACGGCGCAAATTGATCACAATAATTAAAATAGCCTTTATAAATAAATTAACTTGCTAATTATGAGGGCAAGGCTTTTAAAGTTTAAATCTTCTGGCAAAGATAAAGTAAAGAAGATCCTGCAATTTATGGACGTAAAGCATAAAATCCAGCAAGATCAGTAATATGTCAATTAATTATATGCCACATTTCCATGTAAATACACTATATTGCCAAAAGTATTTGCTCACCCATCCAAATTATTGGAATCAGGTGTTCCAATCACTTCCATGGCCACAGGTGTATAAATTCAAGCACCTAGGCATGCAGACTGTTTTTACAAACATTTGTGAAAGAATGGGTCGCTCTCAGGAGCTCAGTGAATTCCAGCGTGGAACTGTGATAGGATGCCACCTGTGCAACAAATCCAGTCGTGAAATTTCCTCGCTCCTAAATATTCCACAGTCAACTGTCAGCTGTATTATAAGAAAATGGAAGTGTTTGGGAACGACAGCAACTCAGCCACGAAGTGGTAGGCCACGTAAACTGACGGAGCGGGGTCAGCGGATGCTGACGCGCATAGTGCGAAGAGGTCGCCAACTTTCTGCAGAGTCAATCACTACAGACCTCCAAACTTCATGTGGCCTTCAGATTAGCTCAAGAACAGTGCGCAGAGAGCTTCATGGAATGGGTTTCCATGGTCGAGCAGCTGCATCCAAGCCATACATCACCAAGTGCAATGCAAAGCGTCGGATGCGGTGGTGTAAAGCACGCCGCCACTGGACTCTAGAGCAGTGGAGACGCGTTCTCTGGAGTGACGAATCGCGCTTCTCCATCTGGCAATCTGATGGACGGGTCTGGGTTTGGCGGTTGCCAGGAGAACGGTACTTGTCTGACTGCATTGTGCCAAGTGTAAAGTTTGGTGGAGGGGGGATTATGGTGTGGGGTTGTTTTTCAGGAGCTGGGCTTGGCCCCTTAGTTCCAGTGAAAGGAACTCTGAATGCTTCAGCATACCAAGACATTTTGGACAATTCCATGCTCCCAACTTTGTGGGAACAGTTTGGAGCTGGCCCCTTCCTCTTCCAACATGACTGTGCACCAGTGCACAAAGCAAGGTCCATAAAGACATGGATGACAGAGTCTGGTGTGGATGAACTTGACTGGCCTGCACAGAGTCCTGACCTCAACCCGATAGAACACCTTTGGGATGAATTAGAGCGGAGACTGAGAGCCAGGCCTTCTCGTCCAACATCAGTGTGCGACCTCACAAATGCGCTTCTGGAAGAATGGTCAAAAATTCCCATAAACACACTCCTAAACCTTGTGGACAGCCTTCCCAGAAGAGTTGAAGCTGTTCTAGCTGCAAAGGGTGGACCGACGTCATATTGAACCCTATGGATTAGGAACGGGATGTCACTTAAGCTCATATGTGAGTCAAGGCAGGTGAGCAAATACTTTTGGCAATATAGTGTATCTGTCTTTGGAGGATGTGTTTTTCCAAATACAATTTATAATTTGAATCACAGGGCTATTTTTATCTCTATGGTTTAGTATTTTCTCAAGTAGCAACTTTAACTGCTATACTTTCCTGTCTTAAAAGGCAGAACTCTTCTAGTCTAAAAAAACCTCATTTGTTGAAATGGGGGGACCTATTGTTTGAACCCCTTAGGGGCTTTAAAAACAAAAATGTTTTTTTTTGCGCTTTATGAAACAAAGTACCCTATATTTTGTGGATGTACAGCTACATTTCTCATGTAAGTTTGCGTAGTTTTAACACAAACATTTATTTTTCAGATTGCACCAGAACAGTTAATAAAAACCTGTACTTGTGTGCTTGTTTGTTCTGTCTAAAATGTTTATTTTGGAATAAAGAGGTTAGTACAAAAAATATTTTTTGTCCGATTCATCGATTAATCGAAAAAATAATCGTCCGATTCATCGATTTTTAAAATAATCGTTAGTTGCAGCCCTAATTCTTATTAGTAAGATTCTATCTCTAAGTTGGTCCTTCTTATGTAAATTCCTTCAGAAATTAAATAAATAAAAGTCGATATTTTCAAATCCTTACTATAATTGAATAGTTACTGAATTGAACAGAGTATAAAGACATACAGAACGTATCTCCACTGAGTTTCTGACCCCTAGAACGAGCATCAATGACCTGCAGCACAATAAACAGGTTTTAATGGCTCAGAAACACAGAGCATTGCTGAACCACAAGGAACTGGACATATTCATGCAGCATCTGATGAACACATCTGTTCTATCTGTTGGGTCACCAGTAGATTTCCCGTTTTAATTGTCTTCCATTCTGCAGGAATGTGGGAAGATGTGGGCAACAAACTGAGAATGAAGAGATGTGACATCGCTACACAGAGAAATCAAATCCAAGATGGAGCATCAGGGAACCGGTATGAAGCGAGAGCTTTTACTGTAGAGAAGGTAAATGCGGCATAATTACCTCCTGGGGTGACGGTGCCAACGTCCTGCACGGTGAGCACAGACAGCCGCTCCTCTGTGTCCACTCTGACGACTCCATAGCTTAGACCCTGCATGGACAGGACGCCACGGCCTGGAGGCTGGCTGCTGTCCTCCACCGGCCTGAACACAGAACCAGGACACATGTCACACCAGATTCCCTGCAGGATTTAATGCAGGATGGTGCATGAACTCAACCACAGCAGCATGAACTCCTTTGGATCTGTGTCTGTTCTAAATTAAACAAGTTTCTCTAAATTATTTTGCACAAGTATCCAAAACTATTAAACCGTTTCTCAACGTGTGCTTGTGTGTTCTCGTTTGCTCCTGTACTTGTGAAACGTCATTAGCCTCAGCCCTAGTACTGTTCTATTACACAAGAACAGTAGACAATAACAGATAAAGTCCCCGGATGTTGTTCCCGCCCCTCCCTCTTTACCCAGCATGCATCAGAGCAGACTTGTGCTTTCTTGAGATTGACAGCTGTCCCAGAATGGAGCGCTGACAGAGCTCAGAGTATTAAGTTAAAAGTTCAATAAAAGTACGTTTTGAGATAATTTGAGGTGAGAACATTATAGTTTTAAGCGTCACTGTATGCTCCATTTACCGATTTAATACGTAATTTAGAAAAAGTTTCCAAAGTAGGGAGGACCGCAGCAACCAGAGGACCTCTGAGGCTAACGGCAGCCAGGGCTAACGTTAGCCCGTCTGCATTAGCCCTCTCGCGGCATAGCCGTGTGTGAAGGACCGCTGGCTATTATGAAGAGTTTTTTGTCTTATTTGGCAAAATGTTATTTTTATTTGTGTTTATCTGACTGTTTTATTTATTGTTAAGTTTTTGAACATGTTAAAGCCTCCAAAAAGCTGCTAGTTTTGTTAGAAGAAAAACAAGAATATCAATAATTAAAGCGGCGAGCGGGGTATGGTCGCTATTGCAGCTGCAGGAGCCAAGCAATTGCCACCTCCTCGCTCCTTCCCAGTCAGCAAAACAAGTTCCACACTTCACCTCTGACCAGCTGGAGACACCACAGCTTTGGTCAGAAAGGGTTAAACTAGTGTTAAAAGACAATATCTGGAACAAATCTCATCTGTCAGATAGACCCTACGGCCATCTTAGTTGGCTGGTCTAAAGTGATGTCGCCACATGACAACATAAGCTTGCTATCAGCAGTCGAGTTGGAGCAAATATGCTTACAGCAAATGTGTGTATAGCTTTGTAGGAGACATTAAGTGAGATGAAGTTGTTGGAAACTTTAGTCATTCAGGATATAGTTGCATCTATGTCTTAGATTTTATTCTTGTATCTGCAAAGTCATAAAAAAGTTAAACTTTTAAGTTAAACCTGAACTGAAGTACCATGAGTTTAAGTCTGCAGTATAACAGTTCTATTTCCTTTACTGTCCTTTTTAATGTCTTTATCTCCAGTAGTTTATATTCCATTAGTAGTCACTGTTATTTTATTGTTTAAATCAAAAAAAGTAAGAATTAATTATTATTATCTAGAGACTATTAATAACAGGAGGTGAACTGCAGCTCTAGATGAGCCGGGCGTGTGGTGATGTCATGAGTACGCCTCTGTTCCAATTGACAATGCTCCCGTTCTCCCAGAGTCCAGATTTTCCTGTGTTCTCCTCAAGAACATACTTGGTGAGGACACGAGTCCATACTCGTGTTCTTATGAATTGAGAACCGGCCCGTTTTCCTGTTATAACCACAAACCTAAACCTGTTTGATCAGGATTTCATCTGCTAGATCAACACGCAGCAACGGATAAATGTGACAAGGAAATGTTTTAAAAATAGGCAGCTGAAAGATGAGGCACCCAATTTAATTTCAGCTGCCGTGGCACTATGTCTTCCATGTGGGTGTGTTTGCATGCAGGAGGGGGGTTAAGATGCAAAGCGACGTGATCATGCAAAGAACTGAGAGAAGGGAAGCATGTTTACCTCCTGATGGCGACCGTCAAGGCTTCAGGGGAGCTGGCGCAGGGACAGATGACCTCGGCCCTCAGCCCTTTGGTCTGAAAGACGTTGAGGAAGGCGTCACAGGAGGAGATGGACCCTAAAAAAACAGGATCAGCCACAAATTCTCAGATTTGTTCCAAAATGAAGGCGTCTGCTGTAGGTAAACTAATTATACCTAAAATAAGACTGGGAATAAAAGTCGATCCACTCTTTACCAGTTTACTGAGAGAAAGTTTCAACTTCTTTGTTTTGTTAGAAAAATCATCTCAAAAGTACAAACTTCTATTATCAGCATTAAATCTAAATATATTGCATAAAAAAAAAAATCATTCCATATATATATATATATATATATATATATATATATATATATATATATATATATATATATATATATATATAAGGAATGATTTCCTACTTATAATTAGAGCATCATCTCTTCACTTCTCTACCTGAACAGTCCTAAACATGCAGAAAATTTTATTATAATTTTTCAGTTATATTAGAAATCTGGAGGATTTTGGTCACGTTCTGAAAACAACCAATTCATCAGGCTGATGTGCACGGGGAACATTTCTTATTCTAATACATTCTGCAGGCCAAAGTCTGAAGGACGCTTTAGGAAAATAAACTAAGAAAGAGAAAGAGAGATAAGCAGGCTGCGCTCAGGAGGACTGCTTTATGAAGCATGAACACTGGAACCAACCTGACGGGTCAGGCTCAAGCCTTCTTTCTTCTCATTTTCCCTTTCATGTTTTCTTTGGGCGCCCACCAACCTTCACTTTTACTGACACCCCTTAAATCAAATCCATGTTTTCCTCCTCCGGCACAAAGCAACACTGAAAGATGGAGGAAAACCACAAACCTGAATTATTCAGAGGGGAAATCAATCCAAAAGTTTTTAATGAATTCACTGGGGCCATAATTACTGACACCCCTGCTGTTATTTCTTTGCACAGTGCAGCTCGCCTGCCAACAGAACCGCGGTGAGTCTACAAGCTGGGATCAAACCTCTCTAGGTCATCCTGGATCCTCTCTGATCATCTACTCTCTACAGGGTTTAGATCTGGGGATGACCCCTGGGAACCAACTCTGGGCTGAATTTGACCAAATGGATGAGAGGATTCCCCCTCTGATGCACCTGTCACACCTTGACGATTTAGACCAGCCTGACGTACGGAAATTCAGGCAAAAACGCTGGCATACGTTGGATAAGTTATGGGTACATTTTGTATAAGTTATGAGCACGCTGACACACATCGACATGCAGCGAGTACGTCAATGCTGAAAATTTCCTGATGTATGCCAGCGTATGCTCATACATGGGAAATAACTAAGAGTTAAGTTATCCGATCATTGACATACGTTAAGTGTTAGCTACTCATTAGTCGTGGAGTCCAGCTTATCCTAAACCTATGACTAGCTTCTCCTCCAGAGTTCATCTCCATCATAACATGAGCGAGAAGGTGAGTGTGATGGATCCTCCCTGCATGATGCTAAATCTGCTACGACTGCAAACCTTCTTTCTTTTTTTTTTATTTATTCTTTTTTTTTTGGGTGGGTAGTAAACAACAGCTAGTTTAATATCGCTATCAAAGACATGTTTTTATGCAGACCGGGTGCATCGCTGCTCCTGAGGGGAGCAGCTTTAATGCTTCATACTGCCGTGACAACGCTGCCGTCCGTTATGCATAAGTTTGGCTTTCGATGGACATATGCTCTGGACTCATTATGAATATGCTATGCATACGTCCAAAAAATAGCCCGAAAAAATACATAAAAAGTTCAAGATATGCCAGCGTTTTGGAAGATTCTGGGACATCATGCATACGCTGGCTAAATCAGCAAGGTATGACAGGGCCCTCATGGAACCAAAGACAGCTACATTTTCTATTAGTTTCTACCAGAACTTCCTGTCATGTCACCAAGCTGCCAATGCTATGCACTCTAAGTTGCTTCATGCAGCCTTTCGTGCAGAAACAGGCCCACGGTGTCAGATCACAGGCCCTTACCTGTAATTAGATGTCTTTGTAAGGAAGTTACTGTCTACTAGGGTTGTCATGATACTTAACTTTTCAACTCGATACCGATACTAAGAAAAATATTCCATACTCGATACCATTTTCGATACCACAAGGATAAAAACAAAGACTCCAAAATTCTACAGAAATATTTTCATTAATAAATAAAACACAATAAACAAATACAATAAAGGTTGTTTGCTGTGCACAATATTAAGCAAGCTTGATAAAAAACGTATAAAATTAAGTGGTCCTTCCTAGGCTATGCTTTGCACACATAACAATGACACTAGCCAAACCAGTTAAGAAACAAAAATAATTCTCAGCAGCTGCACCTCTTACAAAAAAATTTCTGAAACTGAAAAGTGCACAGAATTATTCAATCACACAGTGTTCAGAAAGTGCATTGTCCTCTATTCGGCACTTTAGATGAATGACTGAGTGGTGGCACTGTATCGATACTTTTAAAAACGAGTATTGTATCCAGATACAACATTTCAGTATCGATACTTTTTTGAGTATTGATACTTTTGACAACTCTACTGTCTACCTGTTGTTGTAGAGACTTGATTCGTCTTTTTGCGGCTTCTCTGTAACAGTAAAATATGCTCCTGACTGAGCATGTTCAGCAGGTAAACTTGGTCCTATTGCTTTAGTTCTATCATATCATTGCTCTGACTGCAGATGTTTGCAGATTTAGATCATAAGCTGGTATATCAACACTTAATGACTGCATTAAATGATACGTTCTCTTGTCTTCCTCATGTTGAGGAGTGGCTAAAGACCTCACTAGCCTTTAGCCCCCATGCCAAGATCGGTAACCGAGATAACTGTTGAGTGAAAATGGCTCGCACAACTGAACCGGACTGTGCCAGACACAACCGACCCGCGCTAACATGGTACTGGTTCATCAGTACGGCTCGGCGCATGAGCAGACCGCATCATCTCCTTACAGTCAACCTCTGTAATCAAGAAACCTCAGACATTCCTAAAAATACTAGCTTCCCTACGGTGTCACACCATTTCCACTGATGATTCCGCTTAGCAGTGTGATGAAACTCACAGTTTGTCATTGTTTCCTGCATCTGTAAGCCCTGATTAGATTATCCACTTCCCAAAAGCCGACTCTGGCAAGTGAATTCAGCAAAGGCTGCCTTCTTCGCCTAACTCTCCGCAAACTTCCTGAATGTTACGGCCGCCGCCATGTTGATTTGCTTGTTTCTCTCTAGAGAGCAGTAGTACCGTAGTTCGTCACTAGGAGGTGAGGAACCGTGCTAGCGTGATGCGTAAATGGAAATGGTAGCACTGTTAACTGATCCAATCTCAGGACAGATCGGTTTTCAGAGGGTAGTGTAAATGGGGTATAATAGGAATAGATTTCTGTGTCTCATCAAATTGAACCTGGAACACATTAAATATGGATTACATTAAAACAAATGAATTAGATGTTTTGATCAAGGATAAAGTACAAAGAAGTCTCAGTTATTGAATTGTTATCATGAAGTTTTTTTCATTAAATGATTGAACACAATATAAATGAAAGTTTGTTTCTTAAGTTTTAGTCTAAGAGCTTGCTGCTGCAACAAATAATTGTATTATTTATTTATTACATTTTATTTTAGGGTTAAATAAGTGTTATATTGGTCACAATAAACATTTTTTTTTACTTTTAGAGCTGACATATCCAACATAAGGCATGTGTTAAAAAGCAAGAGCAACAACACTGGAGGACCAAACACAAAACTAACATTGACTCCACATCCAGTCGAGGCATAGATTGTTCCTCAGCATCAATAGAATCTAAACCACTAAGGGGTTCATCTGTTTCCCTGCTCTAAAAAGTTTCATAGAAGTTTTATACTTTATCTATGCTTGAAAACCTTGATTGTAGAGATGTAAACACAGAGTTGGGCTTTATTCTGACATCTCCAGGGAGCTCCTCTGCCTCACTGACATCTTCAACCTAAAACCCACTTAAGTCGGTGGTGGAGCCCAGCTGTGAGGGGTGAGGGGGGGCCTTACAGGGGTTGGATCCGTCGGCGACCAGCAGCATCCGTAGCGAGCTCAGGTTGATGTCCTTCTGGTCTTTGTGGGCCACAAGAGCCCAGTGCATGTCTCTGGACTTCACGCAGGCCACTTTGGCTGCAGGTAGAAGCACACAAACAGAATTGCTGTTTAATCTGTTTGACAGACAGCTGAGAGATGGAAGGGCGGGGAGTCTGAGTCTGACCTTTGTACTGGCAGACTTTCTGGATCCACGACAGAGGGTTGACCTTCATCAGGGAGTACGGCACGCTGATCACGTGCATCATGTTCATCACGCTCTGCAAACACACACACATTCACAGCTATGTAACCTCAACTGAAGGCACCTTGTGATGTTTGATCTGGAAGAGGTAGCTGGTCTCACCGTCAGGATGCCATGCCACAATCCCACATCCTTCTTAAAGTCCAAGACGTTCACAATGGTTTCCGCTAAATTAGAGGAGGAGAGGCAGGTTAAATCCATTCAGCAGAGCATGGAGCATCTGTGTGAGTCTATATGTGTCTGTGAGGGTACCCTCGGTGTAGCTGCAGGACTGGGTGAGAGCCTGACTGTGTGTTAGCAAAGCGATCCTCGTCACTGTGACTCCCAGCACGCTGCCGTCCTTACAGGTTTTATACTGACAGAGAAAACAACAGATGGATCATCGCAATCAGACGACAGGGAGGCTTTCACTGGGGTTTGATCAGTGAACATGGACACAAAAATGCGCCTTTAAAAGCTTCAAGATGCATAGGTCAAATAAAACCTTTAAGTTTGGGGACAAAAATCAACAAAAAAACTATAAACTCCTTTCCTAATCACTAAAACAGTTTACATTAAGCTCACAGGAGGCAAAAGGATTGTAATGGTGCTCTGCTTTATTTAGGACTCCTACTTCAATGAAGAAAACAGTACATAACATTAAATAATAACTCACCCTAAATTCAACCTTATTTTTAACAGATAAACAGTATAAACCAGAGCTATAAGGTGCAAAGTTAAATGTAACTCTGCATTTTCTTATATTTTCATGTGAGGTTTCTTTAGTTCTGCCATATTTGTCTGCCTTAGTGATGGCTGAAGTGGTTCATTTGTGGCTGCTGCAGTTGAATTCTTCTATTGGTTCAAACGGTTTGTGTTGCAGCCCGTCATCATCATAGCTGACTTTGGGTAGAAATACAACTCACCCAAACAAACCTGTTTGCAGCGAGTCATCCTGCCCCTTTAACTAGCTTCTAATTCTCTGCACTAGCGATGTCGAAAGCTTCGTGAAGGAAACAGCTTTAGGGGATCTACCATTAGTTGGAACAATTAGAAATATTTATTTTCAATGTAAAAAAAAAAAAAAAAAGAAAATACAGTAAAAATACTGAAGGCTGTTTGGTAAAATAATATTGTTACACAGATGTTGCCATGTTGTTGATGCTCCAAGGCATTCTGGGTAAACGAGGTGTGCTAGATCCAGCAAGCCAAAACAGTAATCAGTGACGTTAAATCTTTCAGTTTGACCCTGAGCCCCTTTGAATTAATGAGATAGTAAAAATTACAGTAGGGGATGATGATTAGGGGGACCAAATGGAAGAAGAGGGCTGTTCAGTTAGCATCAGGATCAAAACATGCTGTCTGGTATATCAGAACGATGGGTTACAACGACTGAAAGATGCTTCACTGTCACTATATACCGTAGATCTTTATCTTCTGATGCGATGTTGATTTCATGTTAGCTTCTGCTAATGGTGGTAGCACTAGTTAATATAGCAAACAGTAGATCACAAGCTGATTACATTTGTTTGTTTCGGCTCAACACATTTTGAGGCAGTAACACAGTGCTGTATTGTCTATATTTAGACCAAAAACAACACAATAAGAAACAACTCAATTATTATTATTATTATAACTCAGCTAATGGTAACCTTCCTGTGTTTACATTGTAGGATCCGGTCCAGTAAGACCTAAACATGTCATCTTCCCAGCACGCATTGCGTAGGTGAAAAAATTTGATGTTTTATCATTGTCTCCCTTTTTATCTCCTCTTTCTTTAATCTATTCTCCTTTTCCTGTTCTACTTACATTGCAGTGTCCATATAATATGTAATACTCCCTGCATGAATTAGAATAAAGCTATTTATATGCATAAATCAAGCAGAACACTATGGCGATAGCCGTTCTGCTCCACTTGTGAGAGCTAAATCTTTTGAGCCTTTTTGGCTTCAAGACAATAATTCTTATTATTCTTATTGCCACATTGCTAGACAAGACACTGGAAAAAAAAAAGAAAAGAAAAAATGTTGAAAAATATAAGAATATATTATTTGAGTTATTATGTGAAACAAACAGGAATTTATAAGTGAATAGGACAATAACAACACATTTAGCTCATATTGATTTTTTAAAGCTAAGGTCCACTGAGCTTCGAAAAGCCATCTTCAAATACAGATGCTGAACAGAGATTCAATATGACTCAATATGAAGGTTCAGCTAGGCTAGCTTAGCTAGCTGAACCCCCACCACTCCTCCTCACACTTCACTAACCCTCTAAGGGTCTCTTGGAAGTGACCACTTTGGTTGCACGTTGCAGAATGTGTCATCTGGGCGGGGTTATGTCTTTACATGGAATTAGTTACCCTTTAAATCAAGAACAAATAGCCTTAGAAACAGATTCTTTCTTAGAGCTGTGAAAGCAACACTACCGCCCATCAGACACATCAATCCCCAGGAGAGGTCCAACGCATGCATCCTCATCCCTACCATCCACACACACACAACCATCCTCAGATGCACACAAACTTGATCACAAACACACAAAGAGTTCTATTGACTATAAAAACATATATCAATAATAATAATGTCAGGGTGAGTACGTAATACATTTCTGGTGTTTTCAACTGCATTTTCTTGTGTGAAATTCTGAATTTATAAAGCTGCAAATGTAAAACTAGCAGTTGGATGTCAGACAGGTTGGGTTAAGAGAGAGTTTGGCTGTAGGCTCACCTCTATGTAAGCAGTGTCATTGTTTGCATCTTTGATGTGTGGGAACCAGTCTCTGGGAGGCTTGGAGAGGTGCTTGGACTCCGTCACAAACCACAGCAGCTTGGGCCATCCTGCAGGGAGGGTTTAGAAACCAATGGTTCAAATGTAAATTAAGAGCTGAACTGCCGTGATTCATGGTCTGAACTCTGACCTTTGAACTGTGGGATCTCTCCTGTTGCGCTCTTTGGAAGACCCTTATGGCAGGCATCGCTGGTCAGCGCCACGGTAACGCCACAGCTACCCAATAAAAACCCGATCTGCTGGCTCCCTGCATCCTGTTGAAAAGAAGGAATCAGGAAACCAGAGGTTACATAAAAAAAAAAAAAAACTTTAGATAAAACAGGGTTGATTATGCATAAAGATGCACCGATCAATCAGAACTAGGCGACTTTCCATTTGTTGGATCTGATTGGCTATCAGCAGGTCAAATAATAACAACTAAAACTATCTGTAGTTCATCCATACATAATAACTGAAACTTACATTCATGTTGTGCAAAGACAACAGCCAACAACAAGTTTAGCTGTTTTAGTTCCTAGTTAGTGGCACATCCAGGAATAATAAAGGGCAGATTACACTTCTGCAACCATAAACATCAAATGTCGCTTGGCTCTGGTCGGGAACCAGTTTTGCTGGAATGCTTCTGCAGCATCGGTCTGGAATTTTAAGGGACGAACATCATTCTCCCACCAAAGCGCAGGGGGGAGTCTATTTGAGAACTTGCGTGAACTTCGGCGGGTGTTCGCGAGAACTTCGGCGGCACCGGTGGCAGTGTTAATTTTCCAAAACAGTGCCGGTTTGCAAGATATCATGGTCAAAGAAATGAATCTAGAGTTTCTAGACATCAAAGATGAACAGCTCTGTTAATGGAGTTGGCAAAAAGACCAATTAACCTTTCGTCGTAGTTATCCATTGTAGTTGTTCCTAGGTTTTTAAAAATGGCGCGCTCCGGCACCGAATCGAGAAGGACGACCACACAGACAGCTGGAAAGGCATACCAAGGATCAATCACAGCTGCTTTTCACGGTTGCAGAGGCTATGCGTCAGAAGCATGAATTGGCCATAATAATGCAATTCCTTAAAGGGGAACGCCCTTGATTTTACGTTATTACATCATGTTCTTCTCACCCATATTAGTTTTGTGTCATTTGGAGCTGTTCTGAAGATATTCGGTTAGGTTATATCCAAGTAACGTCTTCCTATAGGCAAGGAGTTGAAGGCACAAACTAAACTGTTCATAATTTATATGTTATGGTACGGTACGCCAGCATTCATAACATGTAGGCGAATCACTGTCCCCCAGACATCTGGCCTTCCCCTTTAATGTTCAAATCCTCTATCAGCATCAAAAGGTCTGCAGCATATTTTTTTCTTCTTTTGTAACAAAACATCTAAATCAGTCAAAACTAGACTCTTCAGATCAAACATTAAAGAAAAACCAGTCATTACCAGCCAGAAAACGTCTGATTTGTGAATCTGTAAAGAGATTAAAAATGGTTTTATACTGTAAAGCTATAAAGCAGAATTTATGTAAAACACACCGGCTGCATGAGGGGAAGAGTCCCAGGAAGATGGACAGTGTGCAGCAAGACATTTCCTTACTGCAGACAGTAATCAGGCTGTAACCATGCCAACTGTGACAGGCGGCAGCGTCTCAGAGTTGGCACAGGCTGCAGCGCATAGAACTGAGTGTGCTGAAAAACGACTGGCAGCTGGAAACCCAGTCAATCAGCAGAGCATATATTTTATTAGCAATGAGCTGCGCTTATAGTAAAAAAAAACTGATTAAGGACTGGTTCAGAATCCAGAAGCAAACCAGATGACAACGCTTTCCTCCAAAATGGGCGAACAGCAGTGGGAGGGGGGCTTCATATGATGTCAGATGTGTTCATATTCCTGCTCCTGCCCATGTAGACTGGATTAACTTCTTAGTTACCCTGTTGCCAACCATTAGCTAAGACTGTAGAGCCACAGCTGCGCTCTCTGCATCAGTGATATTCCCACAAACCAGACTTTAATAAAACTCAGCACGAGGCCAAGGTCCAAAACTGACAGGACAGAGGAGGAACATTAAACATCAGCGCTGTAGATTATCACATCCAATGACAACATGCAGGGAAACAAACCCCTGGTGACTCAAGATGGAGCTCAAATGGCGAGGAGGAACCCAGCGGCTTCCTGTTGACTTACTTTGCGACTTAGCGGGACCTCTATGGGAACGGGAACCACCTCGGCCAGCAGACAGCCATAGAAGGCCACCATGAAGGCCACCGGATCGTTGTTAGGGAACACCAGCGCCACCTACAGGTGAGAGGGAAAACATTAGAGTCCTGCTAAAGCTATAAAAGCAACAGAGCATTTTTAAAGCAGCAAACTTTAGTATTATAATGAAAGTTTACGTCATTGTAATAGATTGTCTTCCAAAAGTATTTATTTGGTCACAATAAAACTACAAACTATTATGAATATCTTTACAACTTTACATATCAAAAACAAAGCAGCACATAAGTGTGAAGCAAAGAAAAAGAAAAGTCAGTTTTAAGCTTTTCTCTACTCAAATATACAACAAAAGAGTGAGATCTCAATCTGAATGAAACTTTTCCATTACTGGCCTCAGAAGTTTGTTAAAGTTATAGGGAAGCAGCTGTTCCATACGTTGCATTTCTGAATTCTACCGAGTGGTGCCCGACTTTACACAAGTGAATAAAGTGAATCTGATTGGTTGTTCATCAAGAGGGCGGGATTGTTGTGGTGGAAGGTTTGAACGAAAGTTAGATTGTGGCCGGTTTGTTGGAAGCATCTTGCTAACCAGTTAGCAACTTAGTGCTAGCAGGTTCCCAATGGGAAATTCCATTGGGACCAAGTAGCAGTAAATTGGTGACTTAGAAACGACACTGTCAAGGAACGCTATGGACAGAGGAAACATGCAAGAGGAGGAGAGTTTAGTGTCGGAGGTCGTGGATGAGTCTCCTCCTTCATACATTTTCTATTTAGAGGAGGAAAGCGGGGATGAAGATGTTGTGGAAGAGGACGCCAGGGGGGCAGAAGCTTGGTTTGGTGTAGAAGGCTTCCAGCCGTACATGTTTGAGCCCTTGCCTCGCAACGCTACCAGTTCTGTTAGCTCTACGCCTGCTGAAGACACAGACGTCCATCCCCGTGAACACTGGGACGCAACTCAATGGGAAAGGAAATGATTCTGATTTCAACCATTGCGTATATTAGCTGCAACATGAGAATGAAGATGCTATGACCGAAAAAATTAGATTGACAGATGAGCGTTTATATATGATTGGCCGAATTTAGGTGTTCAGGCTGACGTATAACTAACTGGCCTGCATAACATAAGAGGGAAAAAAAACACAGATTTATGACGGGATTTTTTTTTAAATAGAAATTTTCTAACTTTTCGGACAATATGGTCTGATAAAGAGTAAATTTATACGGTATACATGTTTAAGCCAGAATGATTTGAACTTCAAATATGATTTCCCTACGACTTTAACGAACAAACAGCATTGTGAAGATTTAGTCGCCAGCGTTGGGGTCTGATCTGAACTTTAAATTTAACCGAGAGGGAAGGAGGATGAAAAAAAAAATGCAGAACGACCAAAACTTAGAGGTTCACCAAAGCAGGGGTCGGCAACATGCGGCTCTTTAGTGCACCCCTTGTGGCTCCCTGGAGCTTTTTCAAAATGTATGAAAAGTGAAAAAGATGTTTTTTTTTTGTTTTGTTTTTTATATATTGTGTGTAGGAGGAAAATCATTCACTATGTTTTCCAATGCCGTAAAAATGTGTATCATAAATACATTTAAACTAAATGTAAATATCTCTATCAACCTGCGACATGATTCAGCTCGCAACAGTGCCATTTACGTTGCTATTGTAAGCAAACCACTGGGCGCACTGTAATGAAATTATATCGGCTTATTTTGGCTTACATAGCCTACTTCCCTTATCAAAAGGCTGCTGTTGCAGGCTGTGTTTTATTGCACTGTTGCTCCGATAAGGGGGGGAATACGATTGTATTTTTACTGTGGTTTGAAGAGGACAGCTGTTTATTTCCACTTGGAGGTTTAAAATTACAGGAGTCCTATTATGTACACTTCATTTTTTTCAAATCCTCAGAATAAAAATAACCCCAAAAATCTGATTTCTTCATTGTGTTTCTATGAATCCATTGATGCAAGAAAGTGTAACACATTAATATTGTAAGGGAAGTTAAACATAAAACACCAAATATCATATAGCAGATTGGTCACATGGTGTAATTCTCTCCATGATGCACTGCAGGGAAAATAAACATTTAATCATGAATGATTATTATGGATTTAAGCCTACTTAGTCATTTTGAAAGTGGGCGAATATACACTTCAGAGGCTTATATAAGACTTTTACATTTTTGTGAATCTAGACAGAGGGTTTTTTTTGTTTTGTTTTTGATGGTCCAATAGAGCTCTATGAACATTTTGGGCTGCTGACCTCTGACCTAAACTGACAGGCTGGACAAGGAGAACATTCATCGGGAGGAGCTGCAGAGAAGGTCAGCTTAGAGGGGAAAATCAGCTGTTCACTGAAGACAAGCAAGACAAAAACAATAAGACTTGGTTGTAGTTCACTCCAAGCCATGTCAAACAACCATCATAACCCAGCGCCATAGAGAGACAAATTGTTGACGGCCGTAACCAAGCGACAGGAAGAATGCGCGCCACACTCATAGATGGTCAGTGGCAGTTCTACTCCCCGGACGAGACCCACTCCAAGCGCAGGTTGTTTTTTTTCCGAAGCACGCGTCCCGCCCTCCTTTGTAAAAATGCCGCCCTGGTTCGTGCAGTGTTGCCAACTCAGCGATTTTGTTGCCATATTTAGTGACTTTTCAGACGCCTCCAGCAACTCTTTTTCAAAAAAGCGACTAGCGACAAAGTCTAGCAACTTTTCTTGTTTCACTGGCGGCTTTTGGAGACTCTTAGGTGAAAGCACGTATCGTTCCTACTCTTGTCCTCCAGCGAAAGGTGCTGCCATGCGGCGCCTCCCCGTCCCAACCCCGCAGGAGTCCCTCCCTCTCAGCGCTGCAGTCAGAGCCACAGCAGGTTTACCCTCACACACGAGGCATGCATCCTCGCGGGAGCGAGTGGAATGTAAATGTAAAATGTTATTTGGTCTAAAATAAATAACTGAATTTGAAAGGTTTTATATTAAATAATGGCATTTGATTCACACAGCAACAGTCACTTAATCAACTTGTCCATTGTGTTTTCCTCTCTAAGATAATGATTCGTAGGCTCATTAGTAGATACTAATGAAAAAAGAAAAAGTAAAAAAAAAAAAAAAGTGGCCTCAAAAATGCACTCAAAAGGGGAAAGCTGGTGTTTTTACACTGGGCCCTTGAATTCACATTATTATTACATCATGTTCACTTTAGTTTGTGCCTTCAAGTCGTTGCCCATAGGAAGACGTTATTTGGATATAACCTAACGCAATATCTACAGAACAGCTCCAAATGACACAAAACTCATATGGGTGAGAAGAACATGATGTAATAACGTAAAATTAAGTGCCCAATGTTAAAAAAAAAACACCATTCCCCTTTAAGTGGGATACACCAGGGTTAAAAATGTGCAAAACCCCTGAGGGTCAGAGACTCTCCCACCACAGTCTCCTAAAATCCTGTGGGAAACACTGCAGTATTTTCTCAGACCATCTCATCAAATCTGAATGATGGATTTTCAAATACCGTGGGAAATTGTACGCCACACTTTTCAGATTTTATCAACATATTTCCTTTTGATTCCATTTTCTATTGTTGCTCCACATTTCCTGTTGTTTTTTGTTAAAACATTTATTGAAATCTTTGGTTTTAATTTGACCAGATGTGGAGAAGTCTATAACCAGAGGTTTTTAGGCTAAATTATCTGGTTTTAAAGTAAATTTAACAAACCAGATCAAAAGTGCAGAGAAGTGAGCTTTGGACCTAAATAAATATTTGAAAA
Organism: Cyprinodon tularosa; assembly: GCF_016077235.1. NCBI lineage: Eukaryota > Metazoa > Chordata > Actinopteri > Cyprinodontiformes > Cyprinodontidae > Cyprinodon > Cyprinodon tularosa. The sequence goes on from NW_024037869.1 coordinate 133,185, forward strand.
TAAGAATTTCAAATTCTTATTTTCTACTGACAGCCACATTCCTTTAAGACTTTACTATATTTATAAAGCAAAAGATAAAACCACTGAGAGGAGATGGTTCAGTTGATATCAGATGATGTCTGATCAAACTGTCTGAAAATAAACCAACATCTGAGGGAGAGGGACTCACCCGATCGCCTGGTCGCACCATGGGCTCCTGCTTGCTGCCCAGTTTGTGCAGGATGTTGTAGGCCAGCTTGATGCTGCGGGACCACAGCTTCCCTGCAGGGAGGGGAAAATATGTCCACAGGAGGTGAGAGCGTGTCTTTGTGCTTAACTTTGGAAGTACAGTTAAATAAGGAGCATTCATCAGTCAGGAAAGTTCACTATCAATCTACTTTAGATCATCCTGCTCTGTATGAGAAATCAATTTACTACAATCTAAATCCTCTAACAACCTGTTAAAAACACCTGAACACTGACCTTTGCTTCCTTAAAAATTTCATTTAAACATGGTGGGCAGTCATGGCGGTAGAAAGCTCAGCCTCTGAAGACCTCAATCACCACCCCAAATATCCAAATTAATTGCAGGATAATTTTAAAAAAACATTAAAACAAGACTTTCTTCTTTTCCGGCCGGCAGCAGTTTTGCTGAATCACAAGATCTCTATGGAGTTTTGTTTTTTATGGAATCCAAGAGCGGTCGTACTAGACTTATTTCTTTTTTCCTTTGCCTTCTCGAGATAATAACATAGCTATGTTGTTATCTCGAGGAAAGTTATTGATTTCTCAAGGTAACAAGATGATTAACCTGTATGAGTAATGAATGAGGCTGACCAACAGCCCTGGATTCCCAGTCCATCCATGCCTGTGGTTGTTTTGTTTCCTTTTTCTCTAACTCATTGTCAGGTTGTGGTGGATGATTGGATTGCATGGAATACAGTAGAAACAAACCAGACTGTTTTTAATAAAAATCTTTAATCTGGACTCATTTTGGGGGTTAATGCATCTTATGCCTTTTACAGCGTAACACTGGGGCTGTTCAGAAAACACCCATAGGTCCACACCTCCAACAGTTACTCAACAATGCATTAAAAAGGAAAGATATTGAATATTAATGCGGTCAAATTCAACAATTAGATTTTAGTGTATCTAAAGCGTACACTGTGCGATTTTTTCAATCGTTGCATGCATCTGCTGCTCACACTGTAGGACTAAAAGCTAGGTTGGACTCAGCTCCGCAGTGAGATGAAGCTGCTCTGCAGCTCTCTATCCTGAAGCCAAACAAATAGAAGGGGGACGTTAAGCTCAATATGGTGAACCGCGCTGCCTTGGCAATTTGTGCAATTTTGTGCTGAGGGTCTTAGAAAGAAAGGGAGACGACGTATTTGGAAAAAGGACGTAGCTGAGCAGGCGTGTCTGCTGCGGTCTGTCAATTTTGCAGACGGAGCTACATTTCACTCATTGCATCCCTGCCATTCTGCTGTGTTTACATCTGAGAGGAGGAATAAAAAGAAGAATCCTTCTTTGTGCATGCGCCCTGAGCGCTTTGCTCACGACGGTCGGGAGAAAATGTTTGATTTTCCTGATTGGGAAGTGGTAGTGGCTGATCGCTGCTTGTAACCCCCTGTACACTACAGGACTCACGGCGCACAACCAGGCTGGAAGTCGGGCCGATCGAAAAATTCTCGCACGACTGAAAAATCGCCCCGAAAATCGCACAGTGTACACCGAGCTTAACCGAACACTCCATTTCCCTGCCAGAATTACTTGAGCAATTTGGTAAATACATGAAATATAAACTAAATATTAGTGGGCTGACATGGATGTAGCTATAAGCACAGCTCTATCAACGAAGCTAACTGATCTCCTCGCTCAGTGGATAGCCACAAGCTGCCAGTTTGTTATCTAGGCGGCCACAGGTCACCCATCTTATAAACTACCTTGGAGGCAAACTATCCTGAGAATACATGAGCAACAGGCCGTGAAGAAAGCCGTGAAGGATGAGAAGTCATTTGAGGCGATGTGTGTGTCAGATTTTTGGGGAAGCTATTGTTAAAGTGGGGCATCTACAATTGGAAGAGGGACACTATTTTGTTGCAGCAAAAACACAGAAACAAATGAGCAAAAGAAAAGGATTTATAACTATACCAAAATCTTAAGTAAGACGATGAAATTAGAGCTGGGCGATAATTCAATAACGATATATATCGATCGATAGACGTGTGGGGCAATAGAAAAAAAGAAGGTCGATAAAAGTTCGATAAAAAAGAAACGCAGTTTTCCTTCCTTCTCATTGTAGCCTATCTTGTAGGTTTATGCTAGTCACTGCTTCCTCCCAACCAATCACAACCGCGGACCCAGGCACGCCGTCACCAAGCGCCGCCCTCTCAAATCACAACACAGAGCACATGAAGCTGTGCAGCAAGGAGAGGCGGAGGAAATTGTTCCAAAGAAGGGTTTTTATAGTTTGCCAGTCTGGCAGTATTTCGGTCATGGAAATATTTGAAAATATGGTTTCAAATCTTTTCAATAATTATCGATATCGATCAATATGCATTTTTTGTTATCGATAAGCTTTTTTTCTATATCGCCCAGCCCTAGATGAAATTACATGTGATTTTGCAAAAAAAAAAAGTAAACCTTTTCTTTTAAATTCTGGAGGTAGCACACACATCATGAATGGCAAAATTCAAATGAGCAATTTCTAATTTAATTTACAAGTTTAATTTAATTCAAAGATTAGAGTAAGATTAGTCTAGATTAAAAAAATATATGCCAACCACTTCATAATATCCATAAAACTAATGTTAAAACTAAAGTACAATCCAGCAATAAAACTAGGAAATGGTCTCCATGTGAAATGGAAGTAAATACCTGGGAATAATGCTGCCAAAAGAATTCATCATGAATAAAGAAATGAACACCAACCCGCTACGACAAAAGTTTTACTGAGATAATACTTTTTGCAGAGCAGATTTTCTCCTATCCTTATTCTCCTGTTATCCCATTCATGGCTCACACTGCAAAGATTTTCCATCTAACCAAGCCTTTCAACCTCACAGTATATCTAGTCAAAAAGTCAATAATAGGAGCAATAAAGTGCAGGGAGACATTTACACAGTTTTGAGAATATATTATGACTTTGAGAAGTTTTAAGTAGTTGTGTTTCTTCACTGCCAGATTATTGCACTTATTTTGTGTAGAATCTTCTCAAAAGAAGATTAATAATCTAAGAGGATTTGCTCTAAAAATAAGTTTTGGTCTGATATCAGATTGTAAGCCTTGGTTAGACATTTTTTGCAGTGGAGCATTTGGCTGCCAGGATTAAAGAACCAGATGAAAAGCACAGGTATCTGTTTCTGGCTGCCGGATATAGTCTTTATTAGAAACCAGAAGAACCTATTTACAAATCAGCAGTTTTGGTCATTTATATATTTAATTATTTAAAGATCCATAAACTTTAAATTCATTGACCTGAGAAAATGAATGCACTGAAAAAGCGATCTGGAAACAAATCAACATTTCTTAAATTAAGTTTATTAACCCTTAATTTGAGCAGGTAAATAAGATTTGCCAATGGAATGAATACTTTTACTCTTCAAATAAGATAATTATGTAATTAATTATTTTATTATTTCAGGTGCATATCTTAAATAAGATATGCACCTGAAATAAGAAAATGCAATATTTTTTTCTTATTTTAAATGTAAATTGTGTCGTTCCGTTGGCAAAGTGTCCCACTTACCTCGTCAATTCAAAACAAAATGCAATTATTTAAAAAAAACAGAAAATAATGACGTATAGATTTAATTTTTTTCCAGTGTGCAAAGTGTGTTTACCGTATGTGAGCACATAGAGGGGCTTCCCTGCCGTGTCCAGGCTGGTGAGGCAGGGGGCTTTAGGGGAGATGGTCCCCCAGCGTTGGAGCGCCGCCTCCAGGGAAGGAGGCCAGTTTGTGACCACACCCAGCGGCTCCCCCCTCACCGGCATCATCTCCGCCCCCTCTGGCCGAGGCTGGTTGGGGTCCGGCTGCTGGACTGGAAATGAGGAAACAGAACCATGCAGTGAGCGAGCGCTCGTAAACTTTTAGTGTTCATGGTTTGTTTGCTGCAGCTTGGCTCTGAAAAGACAACGTGGGCCTATTTATCTGAGCTAACGAGGTGAAGCAGCTGTCAGACCTGGCACAAGCTGAACCTGCTGCTAAGGCATGAACACAGGAGGATTTAATGAGCAGAACGAAACATTCCTGTTCTAAATTTAATGGATGAAAAGATGAGAGCAGAGGTGTACACTGGTACAGGACATGGCTCATGTATTCAACCCCCTTGGATGTCAATGGATTTTATGTGACAGACACCAAGCAGTGCATCATTTTTAAATGGAAATGACCATTTGTTTTTAAAACATTATTATAGACATTATTCTCCACCAGATTTGCAAATAGAGTCTATAAACTTCTTCTCAATCTTCTTTGCCACACAGCTAAAGATCAGGAGGATTTAGAGCATCAATGATCATCAATGTCCTGTCATAGATTACTGTTAGATTTAGGGTTGGACTTTGACTAGGCCATTAAAGACATGGATCTGCTTTGATCTAAACCAAGTCCTTGCATCTTTGGTTGTATCTTTATGGTGGTTGGTTTTCTGCACAGCATGATGCTGCCACCACCATGCTGCGCTGCAGAGATGTGTTCAGAGAGACGGATCGACCTCCTACCACACAGCACTTTGCAGGAATGTCAGACTTTGTCTCCTTTCAAGGGTATTGGAGAAAAGGGGGGTGAACACAAACGCATGAAACAGTTTTTGCTTATTTTTAACAACCTGCTTCATTCCTTTAAGTTAGAATAACTCTGTGCTTTCTGCTGCCCTGCTGCATTAAATCCTGAGCAATAAGACCTGTTTCTGTAAAGGGACAAAACGTGAAGGGGTCAAAGAGGTATAAATAGTTCCGGAAAGCTCAGCATTAATATTCTGTGTGATCTTTGTGAAATATCTCCAAAATATTCTATTTTCTCTTGTATAAAAGGATTAGTGGAAGAGACAATAGAGGACTGCTGTCTAAAAAAAGAACAGACAGGAGGGCAGATGGTGAAATGTGAGCAAACTGAGTGTTACGTCGCTGAGTGCCGCAAATCAAAGGTCCTCATTCTCTCCAATGTTCTGTAAACATTTGGTCTCTGAGGTGCTCTGAGCTTACTAATGTTTACAGAGATGTCTTTAGATGGAAATCCTTATTGAACACTATGAAACCAAACAATAACCATTATTTCCTCCCTCTGCCTTTATCTGTCTTTATATCTGTAACTTCAGGGGTCAGAGGGAGTTTCCTGCTTTAATCTGTCATCTGGTTTCAACCAAAGAGGAACATCAACCATCATCAGTCCTCAGAGGTCCTTCACTCTGCTGCTCCTGACCCGTCCTCTGAATAGTTAACACTTTACTTTGGCACAATGTTTTTAAAAGAAAGTGCGCTTTTTAAACCGGACCAAACACAGTCATATGGTTTGACGATGTGGATCCAGGATTGTGTTGATGGGGAAGAAACAAAAAGAATAGAAGAAGAAGAAGGTGTGTCTGACTGAGTCACTGGGGCCACTTTGGTTTTTAAATCTGTACCTCTTCACTGCTACATTCCAGCTACAGAAACTAAATCGCCAGAAAGTCTTGCATAGATGTGGTGAAAGCAGAGCAAGAGATACTGTATGAGCTGCAGAGCAGAGATGGAGACTAAACTGAACCATTCTTCAGTCGTCCTGCTGTGGCTTTGTCCTGCCTTCATGTTTAATGAACGACAGTAATCATATTTAAAGGTCCTTCAACATCTGGGAAATGTACTTCTAAATCTTTTTTCCCTCATGAGTCCTTTATGTTCGTTTTCAAATTCAGGATAAAGATAAAGCATAATATGAAGTTCAGTCATATGAGTTAGTGGCACATTTTCTAAGAGCGTGAAGGTTTAAAGATAAGGAAGGATTGAGGACACATTGAGGAAAGAGGATGGACATAAGGGAGTTAGGAAGGAAAAAAGGAAGTACATGAGGAAAGAAAATAAGCATACAAATGCCAGGGAAAATAAGGGCATATGGAAGGAATTAGGAAAAAGAAGGAAGGAAGGAAGGAAGGAAGGAAGGAAGGAAGGAAGGAAGGAAGGAAGGAAGGAAGGAAGGAAGGAAGGAAGGAAGGAAGGAAGGAAGGAAGGAAGGAAGGAAGGAAGGAAGGAAGGAAGGAAGGAAGGAAGGAAGGAAGTTAACAGTAATAAGTGAAGGATTAAAGAAGGGAAGGAAAAAGAGGAAAAGAACAAGGTAAATAAGAAGGGAAGAAAGAAACAAAGGAAGGAAGGACAGAAGGAAGTAAGGAAACAAGGATTAGGTAAGGAAGACAGAAGAAAGAGGAAGAAATTAGCAGAGAAAAGAACGGGAAAAGGAGGAAAAGAACAAAAATTAAAGGGAAGGATGTGGGAAAGACAGGATGGAAGGACAGAAGAGGGAGAGGAAGTAAACATGGTAGTAAAGGTAGGAAGACAAAAGCTACTAAAAAGACAAAATGAAGGATACAAAAAGGACCAAACAATAAAAGATGGAAGGTTGGGCTACATTTAGAAAACAGGATAGAGGGAGGAATGGTTAGAAATATTTTTCCAAATCATACCTTTCTATTGCTATGTCATAGACCTGGAAAATCCTGAAATCAAATTCCAAACTTTTCCAGACCCCCTGGAACCTGTCGTGAAGCTTACTAAAACTGTCTGGTTCTGTTAGAAATAATTTAAAGAAAGTTTTGGCAATGACACACATGTAAAATATGGAGTGGTTTCAGTTTCCATGGTGACCATACAGAGAGTTGTAATAATGTGCAGAGGTTTAATGTGTAAAATACTGCATTTGCTAAAGATAATGAGCTGAGTTCATGTCGGTGTAGAACAGTGAGACTGAGGGGAAGCTAATTAGCAGACTGATGGCTTTAACTGAAGGCCAGGATTCAGTGTCTTGTGGGTCTAAAGAAGCTCATCTTTAAACAAAGCATGCTGTCATTTCTGCCTGGGATCCAAACGGCCTTGTTTAAAGTAAATTATCGCCCTTTAAATACATTTTCTGCATCTTAAGGGTGAAAGCTTTCCCACAAGAAGAAGGCAAAGACCGAAGGACCCAAAGTATCAGTTTTCCACCAAAGTAGAGCGTTGACTTTTATCTACAGTGTCTTCTGTCCAACAAAAACACAGAAAGACAGACAGAAATTCTGCATGATGGACTGAAGAAGACTAGTGCAAAGTTATTTTCTCTGATCCAATCCATGCTTCTCCTTCAGAGCAGTGGGTTTCCTCCCACCTAGGAACACCGCCATACATCTGTAGATCCTCCATTAGGCTAAAGTGACAACAACGTCGCATTCAGGCCAGATAAGTGAAATATTGTAGCTGTGGCCAGAAAAACATTCTATATCCCAATACCACTGAGACCCTGTGGTTTGTTCTCAGACAGAACCAACCTAACTGATGGTTATCGACTCCTAAGAGGAGGAGAAAGGGTCTTTGTTAGTCAGGTTTTACAACAAGAACTAATAACCAGCAGGACAGAGAGAACAACAGGCACTATAAAGGAACACAAGATTCAACTCAGCATAAAATTACTCCTAAATCAGACGATTTCTGCTTAGGAACCTCTTTGGGAAACGGAGCATGTGTGCCACTGCCAAAACGTTTCAATAGTTCCTGACAATAAAATCTCAGTGAGGACCAACAGATGTGGTGCAGACATGAAGATGGTTTCTAACCCTCTAGAAGCTCATCAAAGTCATCAACGAAGAACTCGCGCAGCGGTGGTCTGCGGGGCTGCTTCAGCGTGTTAACAAGCTGCTGGATCTTAGCCGACACTCGACTGCTCACTGGAACACCTGGAAAAATCCCAGCAGAAAGAACGGGCCTGAAAACGTCTGGAGAAATGAGAGTCTCTGCAATAAAAACACTGAGAAACCTGTAGAGCAGAGGCCAGCATGTTCGGCCAAAAAGGCCATTAGAAGCCTCAAGACAGGCTTTTAAAACGCACTGAGAATCAGACAATAAAACGCTTTGGTCTGTTGGCTGAATGCTGAGTGAGGTTCCTTCAGCCTTTTCATGTGCTGATTCTCCTCTGGTCCAGACTCTATTAACAGAACTCTCTGTCCGTCACCCATAGGAAAACAAATACAACTGTTCATTGGAAACTCAGAGCAGATATTTGAACTAGGGTCAGAGTTTAATTAGCTAAGACTGAAGGACATGGAAGAAAGGAAGGAAGAAGGAATAAATGAAAAGGTAGAAAGGGTAGACGTAGGTTAAGAGTAATAAGTAAAGGATAAAGAATGCAACAAGGAAAGGAAAAAGAAGAAGAGAAAGGAACAAGGAAAATGAGGGGGGAAGAAAGAAACAAAGGAAGGAAGGAAGGAAGGAAGGAAGGAAGGAAGGAAGGAAGGAAGGAAGGAAGGAAGGAAGGAAGGAAGGAAGGAAGGAAGGAAGGAAGGAAGGAAGGAAGGAAGGAAGGAAGGAAGGAAGGAAGGAAGGAAGGAAGGAGGTTAAAAGTAAAAAGTGAAGGATTAAAGAATACAACAAGGGAAGTAAAAAGAGGGAAAAAAAGGAATAAGGAAAATAAGGAGGGAAGAAAGAAATAAAGGAAATAAGGACAGAAGGAAGGAAGGAAGGAAGGAAGGAAGGAAGGAAGGAAGGAAGGAAGGAAGGAAGGAAGGAAGGAAGGAAGGAAGGAAGGAAGGAAGGAAGGAAGGAAGGAAGGAAGGAAGGAAGGAAGGAAGGAGTAATAAGTGAAGGATTAAAGAATGCAACAAGGGAAGGAAAAAGAGGAAAAAAAGGAACAAGGAAACTAAGGAGGGAAGAAAGGTAAGATGAAATGAAGGAAACGAGGATGAGGTAAGGAACAGAGAAGCTAGAAGAAAATTACAGAGAAATGTATCGACAAGGAAGGAAGGAAGGAAGGAAGGAAGGACCTTTATCTGATCCTGTGGTTTCCTAGCTGAATGTGTCTGTGTGATTCTGTCAGACTTAAAAACCACCCAGCTGCTCAGTCGTCTCATCGGAGAGCCCGATTTGATCTGAACCTTTGCATTGGGCCCGTTCTGTAAGGCTCTGCTCCCACCTGAGAACACTTCCTGATTAAAGAGCTGCTATTTTTATTTACCCCGCCCCCCTCAGGTTTTTATTCATGCCCAACTTCAAACAGGCTGCGACTCTCACCGTCGCCTGTCTCCATGCGCTCCGCGTTGCCGTACTTCTGCGTGCTCCTGGCGATTGTTCCCATGTTGGACATGGGGTGACGTTCTGTGTGGGAGTGGGACGAGTCCGATGAATATCCCGTCACGTCCGGAGGCGCAGAATGGTTCTCTGGAGGACAGAGAGGAGGAGGAGGAAAGTGATGGAAACAGATGGAGACGAAGAGACAGCAACCTGCCAGTGGTGAGTCATTGTTTCTGCCTCTCCAGTGCCAGGTCCCCTTGTCTCTGCACTCAATTAGACACGTTTGATGGTCACTTTGTCTTGCGGTTAATTGGGTCACATTGTGACATGCTCAGCAGTCGTGAGGTGACTGCTGTGTGATGCAGCGCCTGATTCAGCATTTCACTCAAATAAGCCCTGATAAGAACTGTGTATGATTCATTAATGAACTGAAAACAACGCTGTGTTACCATATTTGACTGCTTTTTAATGCTTAAAAAGATGCGGGGGAGAAGATTCATTTTAACAAATGAAAGATTACAAAACACTACATTGAAACTGTTTTGCTTATAATAGTTCTGTTCCAAGGAAACCACGTCAGATTAGCTGGTAATGAATTCTTAAAGAGGGTTGTTTTCCTCTGATCAATCCCAACTCCTTAGTTTCACCTGAAACCAAACAGCCTAATCCAGACCTACCGTCTGACTCCCGAGGCGGCGGCCACAGCATGTCGGATCCAAACTCGCAGGACCGCCGCAGAGAGCCGCCGTTCTCCGCCACACTCAGAGCTCCTTTCCTCTTCAGAGACAGGTGGCCGATCCCTGCAGGGTCAAGGATACAGAACACGGTCAAAGCTGAGTAAGGAAGGCACAGATAAAGTCAAAAACATTCTGAACACATCCAGGTTCTTAATGATGATAAAGTAAATTAATTTAGAAAAGAGAAAAACTGGGTCACACACTACAGGACGAAATGCTGTGAGTAACAAATAAAAAATGAATGAATGCAGCATCTTTTAGTAAAACCAGATATATATACCATGTTGATCCTCAGGGACACGGCTGCCGTTATGTTGGGCTCTTATTCATTTATTTGAATAAAACCTCTATTTGGAATAAAAATACAGCAAAAATACAGCATTGACTCCTCTGGCTTCTATAAGCAAAGGTTAAAAAACACATACTGCCTCAGACAATAAAGTTCCTTAACACTGATAACAATGGATAAAAAACTAAATTTTTGGGCCATATGCTGCTGTTGAATGGGATTCCTAGTGACAGCGCACCGCCAGTGTACAGAGGCAGGGGTTGACGTTAAGGATTTTTACCACTTTCCCGAATTTTATTTGCCCAGAAACAATTTTTACTTGCCCAGTGTAATGTATGATTATTATAGTTGCTAATATTCATTTTTATATATATCAATGAAACATGTTTGTTTTTTAAATGTTTTTTGTAATTCAGTATTTTTTAAGTTTACTGGCTCCTCAAGCCTACATTACTGTGTTAACATGCTTTTCAATCCTTCCTGCACATTCTTTTCAAACTAAACTTTGCTTTAAACTGTTGTGTGCTTGGAAAAATATAAATTGTAATGTTAAAAATCAAAAAAAAAATTGGACAGGTTAAAAACTTAAGATAAATCACAAGATAGAAGTCAATGTCACAAATGAATAACTTTTATTTTAGAGTCACGGTATGTTTATACAAGATAATACTATTAATATAATGTGACTTTTCTAGAGAATCATTTTAAATAGTTATTTTATACAGGGTTTCCAAAGTCTTACATAATTTCAGAATTCCCTGACTTTTAACTGACTCAGGATTAGTTTTCCCTGACAAAATAAATGCAGCCATTTGTCGTTTTGGTAACTATATCAAAATTGCCGCTAGGTGGACAAAAATCATGCCATCTGGCGGAAAATCACCCGGCTTTTTCAAATCACGTGCCTTTTTCAAATCATGCGAGAATGTGTACAAAACAACAAAAATGGCGCCGGCAACGCTTCTGGGTTGTTTTCATCGAATGTTGGTGATTTTAAAGTAATTTTGAGTGATAAATAATTTTTTTTGCCCGGCGGGCAAATGCAATGAAATTTGTACTCTCCCAACAATAAAAAATACTTGCCCCGGGAGATCGGGCGATGGTTAACATCGAGCCCTGAGGGGTCTGAGCGGCTCCGACAGAAATAATATTTGAAGGCAGGATGGTAATTTTGATGAACTGACAATGTTTCCAGGTGGACTTTCTCACTTCAAAATAAATTCAAACTACTTTTTACCCATTGATCACAGCACATATATAGGGTATCTCCGCTCAACGCGCATCAGACCCACTTTTTCCACTGCACAGCCAGAGCAGCAAAGATGCTTCAGCCGCGTGTCAGAACTAAACTTGTACAAGCATCAAAAATGAAGCAGCAAGCGTGTTTTTGGTGCTCTTGCTGCTTTAGGTGTGAACGTAGCGTAACAGTGGCTAGCTTCCAGCCATGGCGTCCTGCACGAGTACGTGCAAAGGGGGGAGGGACAAGCAGACGACCATGATTGACGTGTCAGGAACCAATCATGTACAACGGACCCTCTTTTGTGATTGGTTGGGGTTATTCATTGATTTCTCACTGTAGCGAGGACCATTTATTTTAGTTTCACTTCCAGACCTTCTATTTCACTGTTTGCTAATGCTAATATGGTAAAAACTGCATCAGAAAAGATCTCCTACTGCACCTTTAAGGCCTTAATGAAATAAATAATAATTTAATCGCCTTTAATGATTTTTAATCACAGCAGAAACCATGTTATTGTATTGTATCCACTTCCAGAGTATCAATATTTTTCATTCCTATTTTTTAAGGCATTATCAGATACACCTAGAGGCTGTGATTAAATGGTCTTTAGGAAACAGCATCTCCAGGATAACTCTAGCAGAGGAATGGGTCGATCATTTAAAAAAGGTGATTTGAGGTAGACTAATTTTATTCCCTTAAACTATCCGTTCAATGCAACAAAACTACTGGCAGTAAAACAGGGCCGCAGCATGATACAACCACCACCGTACTGACTGCTGTTAAAAATGCAAACATTTAACTCTAAAAACCAGTTTAATTTTCATTCCTCATTATCATTATTTTTCCTGTATTCTAACTGAATAAAGTAGACAAAAACATTTCCACAACTTAAAGTGAAAAGTTGATTAATGTATATGCTTAATCCAAGAGTTAGAGATAACAGATACAAACTCAATCTTGTGTTCTCACCGTGAAGCGACTGTGACAGGAGGCTCTGCTGGTGGTGCGACTGGCCGAGGTGCGGGTGCCCCAGGTGGGCCAGATGGGAGATGTGGGTGTGCGCCAGAGAGTCGGCGAGCCGCCCGGCGTTCCCACTGCCTCCACTCTGAGTGGACGACGAGGAGGAAGATGTGGAGCCGAGGTGGGCGGGGCCAAGCTGGGAGGGGCGGCTCATCCAGTGCTCCATGCCCGTCATGTCGTCGCCTGGCCCCGCCTCCTCCTCGGAGCCCGACGACGAGTCTGAGCACAGGGGAGACAGTCCTACTGAGAGTTAGTGGCAGCCATTTTTTTCCCATCCGGCATTAGAAGGACAAACATACGCTTTCAAGCTCAAACCTTCTTCATGTTGCTAAATGGTATCATCTGAACCCTTGGTCTTTAATCAATCAAAGGCTATGGAGGGGATCAATTTAGTATAAAACAGCTTAATTTGCTCTAAAACCATTTTAAAAACAGCTGATTTTATGCTGAGATTAAGAACACACAGGTGCGTTCTGGGAAATGAAAAGGGACTGGATTTTATTTAGTGGCATAAGATGACAGTTTGCTAACCTTGCATCGTTTACCTTTACCTATAACATATGTATACACCTCAATAATAATCTAAAATAAAAAAAATTATATAGTGGTGTTAAAATGATAAAATATGATGAAGCTCAGGAGATTCAGATTGACGTTTACAGCAGCTTTTTTATCCTTTAAATGTTTTTTCTCTACCTAACGAAGATAAGCCATTAGCTTTAGCCTCTGGGGGTAAAATCTACCTCAGGTGATACTGACTGGTTATAATCACGTCAAACTCCACAACAACCCAATTTAAATCTGGATCACTGCTTTAACTGAGAATAGGCTTTTGTCAGGATTGATTTATTAACATAAAACTGTGTGAGAAGCTTTTTTCAAGTCTTAAGTCTAAAACAGACTAAAGGAATTTGATTTCATAACGTGACAGAAAAATAAACAACTTCCTAAAGGTTTAAGCTATTTATGGTCATAACATATGGAAGATTTGACAAAATAATACAGGGGAAAAATGTGGGAGGAATTTATATTCTGGAGTAGAAATATAAGGAACTAAATGCTATTCCTGTCATGATCTGCTCTGATAGCTGGCCTTGATTGCTCATTTCACTCACCTGCCTAGTCTGTCCAGTTCTTAATCATCTCTGATCTCATCCACCTGTAGGTTCAGCCTTATATTCAGTGTAGCCCAGCTATCGGGGCCAGAGCACTGTTTGCTCCCTGTTAGTGCCCTGTCTGTCAGTTTTGTTAGTTATAGCTTTATTTCCAAGTTTCATGTTCAAGTGAGGAGTTTATATTTTGAGCCCATGTCTTCAGGCTAGTTTAATCCCTAACCAGTGGGGAGAACGTTTCAGAGTTTCCAGAGTGATTCTGTTTTCCTGATTCCGTTCCCTCTCACCCACTGGCCCTGTCTGGTCTGCTCGCCTGAACCTCTGTTAGACTCCTGCTGGATTCTGCCTCTCCGGTGCGTTTCTGTCTGAGCTGGATGCTCGATGCACAGGATTCTGAACCTGCCTTCACGCTCTGGATTCCTGGAGCAGGGCTGCCTCTCATTGGCACTGCATCGGATGATCCTGCCTGAGATTGAGAGGACGGACTGAACTGTTAAACCGGGTAAGTGACTCATTCTAGTAATCATCTTCAGTTCAGATGATCGTGGTCTCTTACCTGTGTTTCTCCCTAAACCAGAGTGTAAGGGATTGGGCGGTGCCCCGCCCCCCTCCTGCAGTGCCTACAGGTCAACAGATCCTCGGCAGCACTCTTCGTTTCTGTTCTGTTCTTTTTTGTTTTAATAAACGTTTTGAACTTTCCTACTGACTGTCTCAACTTGGATACTGGGTCCATATTGTTGGGAGCTGGAGAAGTTCCACCTTTCTCCAGCAGAGTCCGCCGTGGATCCTCTGAGGGAGCCTCCTGCACAGCTGCAGTTCATCAAGATCATCAGAGGATCCACTACTTAAGCTGTCTTCAGACCTTGCCTCAACGCCGCAGTGTTGTTCCAGTTGGTCAGCGCTTAAGCCTAGATCCTCAGTGAAACTTTATGACTTCGAATCCAGCCTGGATTCTAACCATTGTCTCTGTCTTCCAGGAAACCAGTGTCTCCTCTGTGAAGCTCAGGAAGAGCTAACCTGCCGAGCCAACCCTCTGAGCCAAACCTGAAGAATCCTAGAGAACCTCCAAGCAGCTCAGGGCTAAGAGCTGGAAAAACCTAAAGCCAAGGTCTGTGCATTACTAGAAGTGAGACGCTGAAGCAGCTAGCGGACTCTGCTGATGAACCCCTCTCCAGATCCAACAGAGACTCTCCCAAAGCTAAACCTCAAGAACCCTCAAGGTACAATCAGTAGGCTTCAGGAAATCAAACCTCTGTTGGCAAC